>NW_021822437.1:177797-195297 GCF_901001165.1 Salmo trutta
TGTGGTCTGGAGGCGTCCAGGCTGACTTAGTGTGGTCTGGAGGGGCTGACTCTAGTGTGGTCTAGAGGCGTCGAGGCTGACTCTAGTTGGTCTGGAGGCTCGAGGCTGACTCTAGTGTGGTCTGGAGGCGTCGAGGCTGATCTAGTGTGGTCTGGAGGGGTCGAGGCTGACTCTTGTGGTTGGAGGGTCGAGACTGACTCTAGTGTGGTCTGGAGGCGTCGAGGCTGACTCTAGTGTGCGTCTGGAGGGGCTGACTCTAGTGTGGTCTGGAGGGGTCTGAGGCTGACTCTAGTGTGGTCTGGAGGCGTCGAGGCTGACTCTAGTGTGGTCTGGAGGCGTCGAGGCTGACTCTAGTGTGGTCTGGAGGGGTCGAGGCTGACTCTAGTGTGGTCTGGAGGCGTCGAGGCTGATTCTAGTGTGGTCTGGAGGCGTTGAGGCTGACTCTAGTGTGGTCTGGAGGGGCTGACTCTAGTGTGGTCTGGAGGCGTCGAGGCTGACTCTAGTGTGGTCTGGAGGGGTCGAGGCTGACTCTAGTGTGGTCTGGAGGGGTCGAGGCTGACTTCTAGTGTGGTCTGGAGGGGTGAGGATGACTCTAGTGTGGTCTGGAGGGGTGAGGCTGACTCTAGTGTGGTATGGAGGGGTCGAGGCTGACTCTAGTGTGGTCTGGAGGGGTCGAGGCTGACTAGTGTGGTCTGGAGGGGTCGAGGCTGACTAGTGTGGTCTGGAGGCGTCGAGGCTGACTCTAGTATGGTCTGGAGGGGCTGACTCTAGTGTGGTCTGGAGGGGTCGAGGCTGACTCTAGTGTGGTCTGGAGGCGTCGAGGCTGACTCTAGTGTGGTCTGGAGGGGTCGAGGCTGACTCTAGTGTGGTCTGGAGGGGTCGAGGCTGACTCTAGTGTGGTCTGGAGGGGCTGACTCTAGTGTGGTCTGGAGGGGTCGAGGCTGACTCTAGTGTGGTCTGGAGGGGTCGAGGCTGACTCTAGTGTGGTCTGGAGGGGTCGAGGCTGACTAGTGTGGTCTGGAGGGGTCGAGGCTGACTCTAGTATGGTCTGGAGGGGTCGAGGCTGACTCTAGTGTGGTCTGGAGGGGTCGAGGCTGACTCTAGTGTGGTCTGGAGGGTCGAGACTGACTCTAGTGTGGTCTGGAGGGGTCTGAGGCTGACTCTAGTGTGGTCTGGAGGGGTTGAGGCTGACTCTAGTGTGGTCTGGAGGGGTCCGAGGCTGACTCTAGTGTGGTCTGGAGGGGTCGAGGCTGACTCTAGTGTGTCTGGATGGGGTCGAGGCTGACTCTAGTGTGGTCTGGAGGGGTCGAGGCTGACTAGTGTGGTCTGGGGGGGGCGAGGCGACTAGTGTGGTTGGAGGGGTCGAGGCTGACTCTAGTGTGGGTCTGGAGGGTCGAGGCTGACTAGTGTGGTCCGGAGAGGCTGACTCTAGTGTGGTCTGGAAGGGTCGAGGGCTGACTCTAGTGTGGTCTGGAGGGGTCGAGGCTGACTCTAGTGTGGTCTGGAGGGGCTGACTCTAGTGTGGTCTGGAGGGTCGAGGCTGATCTAGTGTGGTCTGGAGGCGTGAGGCTGACTAGTGTGGTCTGGAGGCGTCGAGGCTGACTCTAGTGTGGTCTGGAGGCGTCGAGGCTGACTCTAGTGTGGTCTGGAGGGGTCGAGGCTGACTCTAGTGTGGTCTGGAGGGGTCGAGGCTGACTCTAGTATGGTCTGGAGGCGTCGAGGCTGACTCTAGTGTGGTCTGGAGGGGTCGAGGACTGACTCTAGTGTGGTCTGGAGGCGTCGAGGCTGACTCTAGTGTGGTCTGGAGGGGTCGAGGCTGACTCTAGTGTGGTCTGGAGGGGTCGAGGCTGACTCTAGTGTGGTCTGGAGGGGCTGACTCTAGTGTGGTCTGGAGGGGTCGAGGCTGACTCTAGTATGGTCTGGAGGGGTGAGGCTGACTCTAGTGTGGTCTGGAGGCGTCGAGGCTGACTCTAGTGTGGTCTGGAGGGGCTGACTCTAGTGTGGTCTAGAGGCGTCGAGGCTGACTCTAGTGTGGTCCGGAGGCGTCGAGGATGACTCTAGTGTGGTCTGGAGGGGCTGACTCTAGTGTGGTCTAGAGGCGTCGAGGCTGACTCTAGTGTGGTCTGGAGGCGTCGAGGCTGACTCTAGTGTGGTCTGGAGGCGTCGAGGCTGACTCTAGTGTGGTCTGGAGGCGTCGAGGCTGACTCTGTGGTCTGGAGGGGTCGAGGCTGACTCTGTGGTCTGGAGGGGTCGAGACTGACTCTAGTGTGGTCTGGAGGCGTCGAGGCTGACTCTAGTGTGGTCTGGAGGGGCTGACTCTAGTGTGGTCTGGAGGGGTCGAGGCTGACTCTAGTGTGGTCTGGAGGCGTCGAGGCTGACTCTAGTGTGGTCTGGAGGGGTCGAGGCTGACTCTAGTGTGGTCTGGAGGCGTCGAGGCTTACTCTAGTTTGGTCTGGAGGCGTCGAGGCTGACTCTAGTGTGGTCTGGAGGGGCTGACTCTAGTGTGGTCTGGAGGCGTCGAGGCTGACTAGTGTGGTCTGGAGGGGTCGAGGCTGACTCTAGTGTGGTCTGGAGGGGTCGAGGCTGACTCTAGTGTGGTCTGGAGGGGTGAGGCTGACTCTAGTGTGGTCTGGAGGGGTGAGGCTGACTCTAGTGTGGTCTGGAGGGGTCGAGGCTGACTCTAGTGTGGTCTGGAGGCGTCGAGGCTGACTCTAGTGTGGTCTGGAGGCGTCGAGGCTGACTCTAGTGTGGTCTGGAGGGGTCGAGGCTGACTCTAGTGTGGTCTGGAGGGGCTGACTCTAGTGTGGTCTGGAGGGGTCGAGGCTGACTCTAGTGTGGTCTGGAGGGGTCGAGGCTGACTCTAGTATGGTCTGGAGGCGTCGAGGCTGACTCTAGTGTGGTCTGGAGGCGTTGAGGCTGACTAGTGTGGTCTGGAGGGGTCGAGGCTGACTAGTGTGGTCTGGAGGGGTCGAGGCTGACTCTAGTATGGTCTGGAGGGGTCGAGGCTGACTCTAGTGTGGTCCGGAGAGGCTGACTCTAGTGTGGTCTGGAGGGGTCGAGACTGACTCTAGTGTGGTCTGGAGGGGTCGAGGCTGACTCTAGTGTGGTCTGGAGGGGTCGAGGCTGACTCTAGTGTGGTCTGGAGGGGTCGAGGCTGACTCTAGTGTGGTCTGGAGGGGTCGAGGCTGACTCTAGTGTGGTCTGGAGGGGTCGAGGCTGACTCTAGTGTGGTCTGAGGGGGTCGAGGCTGACTAGTGTGGTCTGGAGGGGTCGAGGCTGACTCTAGTGTGGTCTGGAGGGGTCGAGGCTGACTCTAGTGTGGTCCGGAGAGGCTGACTCTAGTGTGGTCCGGAGAGGCTGACTCTAGTGTGGTCTGGAGGGGTCGAGGCTGACTCTAGTGTGGTCTGGAGGGGTCGAGGCTGACTCTAGTGTGGTCTGTAGGGGTCGAGGCTGACTCTAGTATGGTCTGGAGGGGTGAGGCTGACTCTAGTGTGGTCTGGAGGCGTCGAGACTGACTCTAGTGTGGTCTGGAGGGGTCGAGGCTGACTCTAGTGTGGTCTGGAGGGGTCGAGGCTGACTAGTGTGGTCTGGAGGGGCTGACTCTAGTGTGGTCTGGAGGCGTCGAGGCTGACTCTAGTGTGGTCTGGAGGGGTCGAGGCTGACTAGTGTGGTCTGGAGGGGTCGAGGCTGACTCTAGTGTGGTCTGGAGGCGTCGAGGCTGACTAGTGTGGTCTGGAGGGGTCGAGGCTGACTCTAGTGTGGTCTGGAGGGGTCGAGGCTGACTCTAGTGTGGTCTGGAGGGGCTGACTCTAGTTTGGTCTGGAGGGGTCGAGGCTGACTTTAGTGTGGTCTGGAGGCGTCGAGGCTGACTCTAGTGTGGTCTGGAGGGGTCGAGGCTGACTAGTGTGGTCTGGAGGGGTCGAGGCTGACTCTAGTGTGGTCTGGAGGGGTCGAGGCTGACTCTAGTGTGGTCTGGAGGGGCTGACTCTAGTGTGGTCTAGAGGGGCTGACTCTAGTGTGGTCTGGAGGGGTCGAGGCTGACTCTAGTGTGGTCCGGAGGGGTCGAGGCTGACTCTAGTGTGGTCTGGAGGGGCTGACTCTAGTGTGGTCTGGAGGCGTCGAGGCTGACTAGTGTGGTCTGGAGGGGTCGAGGCTGACTCTAGTGTGGTCTGGAGGGGTCGAGGCTGACTCTAGTGTGGTCTGGAGGCGTCGAGGCTGACTCTAGTGTGGTCTGGAGGGGTCGAGGCTGACTCTAGTGTGGTCTGGAGGGGTCGAGGCTGACTCTAGTGTGGTCCGGAGGCGTCGAGGCTGACTCTAGTGTGGTCCGGCGGCGTCGAGGCTGACTCTAGTGTGATCTGAACACTGGTTATGTACTCTGTTAAATAGTTCCCTACCAGGTAGCCTACTCACAGTCCATTTCCCTCCGTCGGTGTCCATATCACAGTAGACGTAGCGAGGAGAGTTGGGTCCAGCCGGGTAGATCCTGTAGACGCCGCTGGTCTTGGATCCGTCGTTGTAGATATCAGCACAGTCCAGAGGCTGGAACATCAAGCCTTTAGAATGAACTGTTACTGACAGCAGCAACACATGGAGGAACTTCAGGGTCTGAAACATGGGATATCACAGAGAGAGCCTATTAAATTATCTTCTTTTATGTAATTCTATGTTTTCATTTTCTGCTCAATATATGGAAATGCAGGTCTGGTTATATATAACAGTCTTTAGTGGTACATTTATGCCGTTGTAAAATGTAGCCTAAAACTCACATTCATTGTTGGATCGGTAAGCAGTCGAGGCTTTTTCCCAGTTGGTTTTCAGCCGGACAAGCAAATAATGTGACTGTGACAGTTATCCGTCCTTTGTGTACTTTTTAGAAGGGGTGGGTTCATCGTGATTGGCTGATTTTTATTATCGGGGGGGGGGGGGGAAAAACACGATTTCACAATATGGACATTTCCACTTCTGTAATTCCCTGGACTCTTGTCTTTTTAAAGCCAGTTGTTCTTCTGTCCATGTAGTCTGTTGTCTCTGTGTTAAACCAAAACAGGCGTGGACTCTACCTTTCTGCTCATATTTTCTTAGTCAATTGTTGAATGTTGTTTACACGGTCCCGTTTCCCTCCCGCCAGGTTCCCTATCGCGGTCCCGTTTCCCTCCCGTCAGGTTCCCTATCTCGGTCCCGTTTCCCTCCTGTCAGATTTCCCTATCGCGGTCCCGTTTCCCTCCCGTCAGATTTCCCTATCGCGGTCCCGTTTCCCTCCCGTCAGGTTCCCTATCGCGGTCCCGTTTCCCTCCCGTCAGGTTCCCTATCGCGGTCCCGTTTCCCCTCAGTCAGGTTCCCTATCGCGGTCCCGTTTCCCCTCCGTCAGGTTCCCTATCGCGGTCCCGTTTCCCTCCCGTCAGATTTCCCTATCGCGGTCCCGTTTCCCTCCCGTCAGATTTCCCTATCGCGGTCCCGTTTCCCTCCTGTCAGGTTCCCTATCGCGGTCCCGTTTCCCTCCCGTCAGGATTCCCTATCGCGGTCCCGTTTCCTTCCCGTCAGGTTCCCTATCGCGGTCCTGTTTCCCGGTCCCATTTCCCCTCCGTCAGGTTCCCTGTCGCGGTCCGTTTCCCCTCCGTCAGGTTCCCTATCGCGGTCCCGTTTCCCCTCCGTCAGGTCCCTATCGCGGTCCGTTTCCCTCCCGTCAGCTTCCCTATCGCGGTCCCGTTTCCCTCCCGTCAGCTTCCATATCGCGGTCCCATTTCCCTCCGTCAGGTTCCCTATTGCGGTCGGTCCCTTTCCCTCCCGTCAGGTTCCCTATCGCGGTCCCGTTTCCCTCCCGTCAGGTTCCCTATCGCGGTCCCTTTCCCTCCCGTCAGGTTCCCTATCGCGGTCCCGTTTCCCCTCCGTCAGGTTCCCTGTCGCGGTCCGTTTCCCCTCCGTCAGGTTCCCTATCGCGGTCCCGTTTCCCCTCCGTCAGGTTCCCTATCGCGGTCCGTTTCCCTCCCGTCAGGTTCCCTATAACGGTCCGTTTCCCTCCCGTCAGGTTCCCTGTCGCGGTCCCGTTTCCCTCCCGTCAGGATTCCCTATCGCGGTCCCGTTTCCTTCCCGTCAGGTTCCCTATCGCGGTCCTGTTTCCCGGTCCCATTTCCCCTCCGTCAGGTTCCCTGTCGCGGTCCGTTTCCCCTCCGTCAGGTTCCCTATCGCGGTCCGTTTCCCCTCCGTCAGGTTCCCTATCGCGGTCCCGTTTCCCTCCCGTCAGCTTCCATATCGCGGTCCCGTTTCCCTCCCGTCAGCTTCCATATCGCGGTCCCATTTCCCTCCGTCAGGTTCCCTATTGCGGTCGGTCCCTTTCCCTCCCGTCAGGTTCCCTATCGCGGTCCCGTTTCCCTCCCGTCAGGTTCCCTATCGCGGTCCCTTTCCCTCCCGTCAGGTTCCTTATCGCGGTCCCGTTTCCCCTCCGTCAGGTTCCCTGTCGCGGTCCGTTTCCCCTCCGTCAGGTTCCCTATCGCGGTCCCGTTTCCCCTCCGTCAGGTTCCCTATCGCGGTCCGTTTCCCTCCCGTCAGGTTCCCTATCACGGTCCGTTTCCCTCCCGTCAGGTTCCCTGTCGCGGTCCCGTTTCCCTCCCGTCAGGTTCCCTGTCGCGGTCCCGTTTCCCTCCCGTCAGCTTCCCTATCGCGGTCCCGTTTCCCTCCCGTCAGGTTCCCTATCGCGGTCCCCTTTCCCTCCCGTCAGCTTCCCTATCGCGGTCCCGTTTCCCTCCCGTCAGGTTCCCTATCGCGGTCCCCTTTCCCTCCCGTCAGGTTCCCTATCGCGGTCCCGTTTCCCTCCCGTCAGGTTCCCTATCGCGGTCCCGTTTCCCTCCCGTCAGGTTCCCTATCGCGGTCCCGTTTCCCTCCCGTCAGCTTCCCTATCGCGGTCCCGTTTCCCTCCCGTCAGCTTCCATATCGCGGTCCCGTTTCCCTCCGTCAGGTTCCCTATTGCGGTCGGTCCCTTTCCCTCTCGTCAGGTTCCCTATCGCGGTCCCGTTTCCCCTCTGTCAGGTTCCTTGTCGCGGTCCCGTTTTCCTCCCGTCAGGTTCCCTGTCGCGGTCCGTTTCCCCTCCGTCAGGTTCCCTGTCGCGGTCCGTTTCCCCTCCGTCAGGTTCCCTATCGCGGTCTCGTTTCCCCTCCGTCAGGTTCCCTATCGCGGTCCCGTTTCCCTCCCGTCAGGTTCCCTATCACGGTCCGTTTCCCTCCCGTCAGGTTCCCTGTCGCGGTCCCGTTTCCCTCCCGTCAGGATTCCCTATCGCGGTCCCGTTTCCTTCCCGTCAGGTTCCCTATCGCGGTCCTGTTTCCCGGTCCCATTTCCCCTCCGTCAGGTTCCCTGTCGCGGTCCGTTTCCCCTCCGTCAGGTTCCCTATCGCGGTCCCGTTTCCCCTCCGTCAGGTTCCCTATCGCGGTCCCGTTTCCCTCCCGTCAGCTTCCCTATCGCGGTCCCGTTTCCCTCCCGTCAGCTTCCATATCGCGGTCCCATTTCCCTCCGTCAGGTTCCCTATTGCGGTCGGTCCCTTTCCCTCCCGTCAGGTTCCCTATCGCGGTCCCGTTTCCCTCCCGTCAGGTTCCCTATCGCGGTCCCTTTCCCTCCCGTCAGGTTCCTTATCGCGGTCCCGTTTCCCCTCCGTCAGGTTCCCTGTCGCGGTCCGTTTCCCCTCCGTCAGGTTCCCTATCGCGGTCCCGTTTCCCCTCCGTCAGGTTCCCTATCGCGGTCCGTTTCCCTCCCGTCAGGTTCCCTATCACGGTCCGTTTCCCTCCCGTCAGGTTCCCTGTCGCGGTCCCGTTTCCCTCCCGTCAGGTTCCCTGTCGCGGTCCCGTTTCCCTCCCGTCAGCTTCCCTATCGCGGTCCCGTTTCCCTCCCGTCAGGTTCCCTATCGCGGTCCCCTTTCCCTCCCGTCAGCTTCCCTATCGCGGTCCCGTTTCCCTCCCGTCAGGTTCCCTATCGCGGTCCCCTTTCCCTCCCGTCAGGTTCTCTATCGCGGTCCCGTTTCCCTCCCGTCAGGTTCCCTATCGCGGTCCCGTTTCCCTCCCGTCAGGTTCCCTATCGCGGTCCCGTTTCCCTCCCGTCAGCTTCCCTATCGCGGTCCCGTTTCCCTCCCGTCAGCTTCCATATCGCGGTCCCGTTTCCCTCCGTCAGGTTCCCTATTGCGGTCGGTCCCTTTCCCTCTCGTCAGGTTCCCTATCGCGGTCCCGTTTCCCCTCTGTCAGGTTCCTTGTCGCGGTCCCGTTTCCCTCCCGTCAGGTTCCCTGTCGCGGTCCGTTTCCCCTCCGTCAGGTTCCCTGTCGCGGTCCGTTTCCCCTCCGTCAGGTTCCCTATCGCGGTCTCGTTTCCCCTCCGTCAGGTTCCCTATCGCGGTCCCGTTTCCCTCCCGTCAGGTTCCCTGTCGCGGTCCCGTTTCCCTCCCGTCAGGTTCCCTGTCGCGGTCCCGTTTCCCTCCCGTCAGCTTCCCTATCGCGGTCCCGTTTCCCTCCCGTCAGGTTCCCTATCGCGGTCCCGTTTCCCTCCCGTCAGGTTCCCTATCGCGGTCCCGTTTCCCTCCCGTCAGGTTCCCTATCGCGGTCCCGTTTTCCCTCCCGTCAGGTTCCCTATCGCGATCCCGTTTCCCTCCCGTCAGGTTCCCTATCGCGGTCCCGTTTCCCTCCGTCAGGTTCCCTATCGCGGTCCCGTTTCCTTCCCGTCAGGTTCCCTATCGCGGTCCCGTTTCCCCCTCCGTCAGGTTCCCTATCGCGGTCCCGTTTCCCCTCCCGTCAGGTTCCCTGTCGCGGTCCCGTTTCCCCTCCGTCAGGTTCCCTGTCGCCGTCCCGTTTCCCTCGTCAGGTTCCCTGTCGCGGTCCCGTTTCCCTCCCGTCAGGTTCCC
The DNA here is from genome assembly GCF_901001165.1 of Salmo trutta. Lineage (NCBI taxonomy): Eukaryota > Metazoa > Chordata > Actinopteri > Salmoniformes > Salmonidae > Salmo > Salmo trutta. The sequence goes on from NW_021822437.1 coordinate 186,671, forward strand.
TATCGCGGTCCCGTTTTCCCTCCCGTCAGGTTCCCTATCGCGGTCCCGTTTCCCTCCCGTCAGGTTCCCTATCGCTGTCCCGTTTCCCTCCCGTCAGGTTCCCTATCGCGGTCCCGTTTCCCTCCCGTCAGGTTCCCTATCGCGGTCCCGTTTCCCTCCCGTCAGGTTCCCTATCGCAGTCCCGTTTCCCTCCCGTCAGGTTCCCTATCGCGGTCCCGTTTCCCCCTCCGTCAGGTTCCCTATCGCGGTCCCGTTTCCCTCCCGTCAGGTTCCCTATCGCGGTCCCGTTTCCCCTCCGTCAGGTTCCCCTGTCGCGGTCCCGTTTCCCTCCCGTCAGGTTCCCCTATCGCGGTCCCGTTTCCCTCCCGTCAGGTTCCCTATCGCGGTCCCGTTTCCCCTCCGTCAGGTTCCCAGTCCGTTCGTCTCCATAAAGGCTGTTAACAGATGCAGTAGGAGAAGGAAGGTAGACGGTATGATTTTAACGTTCTCCTCAAGGGGGTCTTAGCTTCAGTTTCTAAACATCCTGACGCTGTTTCCAACATTTTGAATTTTTTAAAATTAAAAATGTATATGTACTCTGCAAATCTCTTTTTTAAAATTTAACTAGACAAGTCAGTTAAGAACAAATTCTTATTTAGGCTGTTCAGGGGCAGAAGGACAGATTTTTACCTTGTCATCTCGGGGATTCGATCATGCAACCTTTCGGTTACTAGTCCAACGCTCTAACCACTAGGCTACGCTGCCGCCCCTTTCTGTTCTTGACTCGTCAGATAGCTGGCGAGACTAACTTACCCCAAACAAATTGTAGATGACATGGCTAATTCAGTGACTCTCAGTTATAATTATAGAATATTAAATATTTATGGGGTACCACTTGCATGTTCTTAGTCAGGTAGGCCTTACACACCATAGAGAATGATAGAGGCCTCTTGTGGCATTAAGTCCTTCCACACACCATAGAGAATGATAGAGGTCTCTAGTGGCCAGAAGGTGGTATTAAATCCTTATACACCATAGTGAATGATAGAGGCCTCTAGTGGCCAGAAGGTGGTATTGAGTCCTTACACACAATAGAGAATGATAGAGGCCTCTAGTGGCCAGAAGGCGGTATTAAGGCCTTACACACCATAGAGAATGATAGAGGTCTCTAGTGGCCCCTTATACACACACCATAGAGGTCTCTAATGGCCAGAAGGTGGTATTAAGTCCTTACACACTATAGAGAATGATAGAGGCATCTAGTGGCCAGAAGGTGGTATTAAGGCCTTACACACCATAGAGAATGATAGAGGCCTCTAGTGGCCAGAAAGCAATATTAAGGCCTTAAACACACACACACACACACACCATAGAGAATGATAGAGGCCTCTAGTGGCCAGAAGGCGGTATTAAGGCCTTACACACCATAGAGAATGATAGAGGCCTCTAGTGGCCAGAAGGCAGTATTAAGTCCTTACACACCATAGAGAATGAACACACCATAGAGAATGATAGAGGCCTCTAGTGGCCAGAAGGTGGTATTAACATGGGCAGCACCACTGAAGGCTTCCACCATTTTATATAGTCAACTGGGTGGGACTTCCAACTTCATGGGTTGATTCCTCTTGGTGACCCTGTTGGACTCATGTCAAACCGGGTTATCATGAGGGTTCAGCCAATCGTGAAGAAGAAAATTTGACTACAAAATGGCGATTGCCTCAATGGCGCAGCCGATGCTGTCAGACGCTATATTGGATAAGATACAAAGATGAGTTCTCCCATCTACAGTATCTCTACGTTTTACACACACACACACACACACACACACACACACACACACTTACAAACACGCCACCTTCGACCATAACTATAGCAACCCCTGATAGTGATCTTGGCGCTCCCTGAGTGATACGTCACTCTGTTCCTGGTTACAGCATAACAGTAGAGACCTGGGTATTGGTTCTGTTCCTGGTTACAGCATAACAGTAGAGACCTGGGTATTGGTTCTGTTCCTGGTTACAGCGTAACAGTAGAGACCTGGGTATTGGTTCTGTTCCTGGTTACAGCATAACAGTAGAGACCTGGGTATTGGTTCTGTTCCTGGTTACAGCGTAACAGTAGAGACCTGGGTATTGTTTCTGTTCCTGGTTACAGCGTAACAGTAGAGACCTGGGTATTGGTTCTGATCCTGGTTACAGCATAACAGTAGAGACCTGGGTATTGGTTCTGTTCCTGGTTACAGCATAACAGTAGAGACCTGGGTATTGGTTATGTTCCTGGTTACAGCATAACAGTAGAGACCTGGGTATTGGTTCTGATCCTGGTTACAGCATAACAGTAGAGACCTGGGTATTGGTTCTGTTCCTGGTTACAGCATAACAGTAGAGACCTGGGTATTGGTTCTGTTCCTGGTTACAGCATAACAGTAGAGACCTGGGTATTGGTTCTGTTCCTGGTTACAGCATAACAGTAGAGACCTGGGTATTGGTTCTGTTCCTGGTTACAGCATAACAGTAGAGACCTGGGTATTGGTTCTGTTCCTGGTTACAGCATAACAGTAGAGACCTGGGTATCGGTTCTGTTCCTGGTTACAGCGTAACAGTAGAGACCTGGGTATTGGTTCTGTTCCTGTTTACAGCATAACAGTAGAGACCTGGGTATTGGTTCTGTTCCTGGTTACTCTCTCTCTCTGTGTGTGTGTGTGTGTGTGTGTGTGTGTGTGTGTGTGTGTGTGTGTGTGAGAGAGGGATGTGGCTGGGCTGGGGGTCGTTGAAGGGTGAGATTTAGCTGAGGAAAGGAGCTCTATCCTGGAGTTTATCCAAGGTTGATTTAACATACACACTGTGTGCTGCATCAGGACGTTTCTATAAAGCCGGACTATATGAGCATCACACTGGAAGTCAGCAGGAAAGAGACTAGTGTTCCTCTAGTGATGGGCTGTGTTGTGTTGTGGAATTGTCATGCCTGAATATTCCAAGTAGAGGTGGAATATGATTCTATAATGTGTCTGTTCATTCCAGGTAGAGGTGGAATATGATTCTATAATGTGTCTGTATTCCAGGTAGAGGTGGAATATGATTCTATAATGTGTCTGTATATTCCAGGTAGAGGTGGAATATGATTCTATTATGTGTCTGTATATTCCAGGTGGAATATGATTCTATAATGTGTCTGTATATTCCAGGTGGAATATGATTCTATAATGTGTCTGTATATTCCAGGTAGATGTGGAATATGATTCTATAATGTGTCTGTATATTCCAGGTGGAATATAATTCTATAATGTGTCGGTATATTCCAGGTGGAATATAATTCTATAATGTGTCTATATTCCAGGTGGAATATGATTCTATAATGTGTCTATATTCCAGGTAGAGGTGGAATATGATTCTATTATGTGTCTGTATATTCCAGGTGGAATATGATTCTATAATGTGTCTGTATATTCCAGGTAGATGTGGAATATGATTCTATAATGTGTCTGTATTCCAGGTAGAGGTGGAATATGATTCTATAATGTGTCTGTATATTCCAGGTAGAGGTGGAATATGATTCTATTATGTGTCTGTATATTCCAGGTGGAATATGATTCTATAATGTGTCTGTATATTCCAGGTGGAATATGATTCTATAATGTGTCTGTATATTCCAGGTAGATGTGGAATATGATTCTATAATGTGTCTGTATATTCCAGGTGGAATATAATTCTATAATGTGTCGGTATATTCCAGGTGGAATATAATTCTATAATGTGTCTATATTCCAGGTGGAATATGATTCTATAATGTGTCTATATTCCAGGTAGAGGTGGAATATGATTCTATTATGTGTCTGTATATTCCAGGTGGAATATGATTCTATAATGTGTCTGTATATTCCAGGTAGATGTGGAATATGATTCTATAATGTGTCTGTATATTCCAGGTGGAATATAATTCTATAATGTGTCTGTATATTTCAGGTGGAATATAATTCTATAATGTGTCTGTATATTCCAGGTGGAATATAATTCTATAATGTGTCTGTATATTCCAGGTGGAATATAATTCTATAATGTGTCTATATTCCAGGTGGAATATGATTCTATAATGTGTCTATATTCCAGGTAGAGGTGGAATATGATTCTATGTGTCTGTATATTCCAGGTGGAGGTGGAATATGATTCTATAATGTGTCTGTATATTCCAGGTGGAAGTGGAATATGATTCTATAATGTGTCTGTATATTCCAGGTGGAATATGATTCTATAATTTGTTTGTTTATTCCAGGTAGAGGTGGAATATGATTCTATAATGTGTCTGTTTTATTCCAGGTAGAGGTGGAATATGATTCTATAATGTGTCTATATTCCTGGTAGAGGTGGAATATGATTCTATAATGTGTCTGTATATTCCAGGTAGAGGTGGAATATGATTCTATTATGTGTCTGTATATTCCAAGTGGAATATGATTCTATAATGTGTCTGTATATTCCAGGTAGATGTGGATATGATTCTATAATGTGTCTGTATATTCCAGGTGGAATATAATTCTGTAATGTGTCTGTATATTCCAAATGAAATATAATTCTATAATGTGTCTGTATATTCCAGGTGGAATATGTTTATATAATGTGTCTTTTTATTCCAGGTAGAGGTGGAATATGATTCTATAATGTGTCTGTATATTCCTGGTAGAGGTGGAATATGATTCTATAATGTGTCTGTTTATTCCAGGTAGAGGTGGAATATGATTCTATAATGTGTCTGTATATTCCAGGTGGAATATGATTCTATAATGTGTCTGTATATTCCAGGTGGAATTTGATTCTATAATGTGTCTGTATATTCCAGGTAGAGGTGGAATATGATTCTATAATGTGTCTGTATATTCCAGGTGGAAGTGGAATATGATTCTATAATGTGTCTGTATATTCCAGGTGGAAGTGGAATATGATTCTATAATGTGTCTGTATATTCCAGGTGGAATATGATTCTATAATGTGTCTGTATATTCCAGGTGGAATATGATTCTATAATGTGTCTGTATATTCCAGGTAGAGGTGGAATATGATTCTATAATGTGTCTGTATATTCCAGGTGGAAGTGCAATATGATTCCATAATGTGTCTGTATATTCCAGGTGGAAGTGGAATATGATTCTATAATGTGTCTGTATATTCCAGGTGGAATATAATTCTATAATGCGTCTGTATATTCCAGGTGGAATATGTTTATATAATGTGTCTGTTTATTCCAGGTAGAGGTGGAATATGATTCTATAATGTGTCTGTATATTCCTGGTAGAGGTGGAATATGATTCTATAATGTGTCTGTATATTCCAGGTGGAATATGATTCTATAATGTGTCTGTATATTCCAGGTGGAATATGATTCTATAATGTGTCTGTATATTCCAGGTGGAATATGATTCTATAATGTGTCTGTATATTCCAGGTAGATGTGGAATATGATTCTATAATGTGTCTGTATATTCCAGGTGGAATATGATTCCATAATGTGTCTGTATATTCCAGGTGGAATATGATTCCATAATGTGTCTGTTTATTCCAGGTAGATGTGGAATATGATTCTATAATGTGTCTGTATATTCCAGGTGGAATATGATTCCATAATGTGTCTGTTTATTCCAGGTAGATGTGGAATATGATTCCATAATGTGTTTGTTTATTCCAGGTAGATGTGGAGGTGTACAGGAGAGACTCTAAGAAGCTTCCAGGTTTAGGAGAACCTGACATCGACTGGGAGGAGAGTGTTTACCTGAATCTGATCTTAATGAAGGTTGGTATGACAACAACAACAACGTCCCAGTACTAACCAGGCCCGACCCTGAACGGGCCGTCCCAGTACTAACCGGGCCCGACCCTGAACGGGCCGCCTCCCGTCCCAGTACTAACCGGGCCCGACCCTGAACGGGCCGCCTCCCGTCCCAGTACTAACCAGGCCCGACCCTGAACAGGCCGTCCCAGTACTAACCAGGCCCGACCCTGAACGGGCCGCCTCCCGTCCCAGTACTAACCAGGCCCGACCCTGAACGGGCCGTCTCCCGTCCCAGTACTAACCATGCCCGACCCTGAACGGGCCGCCTCCCGTCCCAGTACTAACCGGGCCCCGACCCTGAACGGGCCACCTCCCGTCCCAGTACTAACCAGGCCCGACCCTGAACAGGCCGTCCCAGTACTAACCAGGCCCGACCCTGAACGGGCCGCCTCCCGTCCCAGTACTAACCAGGCCCGACCCTGAACGGGCCGTCTCCCGTCCCAGTACTAACCAGGCCCGACCCTGAACGGGCCGCCTCCCGTCCCAGTACTAACCAGGCCCGACCCTGAACGGGCCGTCTCCCGTCCCAGTACTAACCAGGCCCGACCCTGAACGGGCCGTCTCCCGTCCCAGTACTAACCGGGCCCGACCCTGAACGGGCCGCCTCCCGTCCCAGTACTAACCATGCCCGACCCTGAACAGGCCGCCTCCCGTCCCAGTACTAACCGGGCCCCGACCCTGAACGGGCCACCTCCCGTCCCAGTACTAACCAGGCCCGACCCTGAACGGGCCACCTCCCGTCCCAGTACTAACCAGGCCCGACCCCGTCCCAGTACTAACCATGCCCGACCCTGAACAGGCCGCCTCCCGTCCCAGTACTAACCGGGCCCCGACCCTGAACGGGCCGCATCCCGTCCCAGTACTAACCAGGCCCGACCCTGAACAGGCCGTCCCAGTACTAACCAGGCCCGACCCTGAACGGGCCGCCTCCCGTCCCAGTACTAACCAGGCCCGACCCCGTCCCAGTACTAACCAGGCCCGACCCTGAACGGGCCGTCTCCCGTCCCAGTACTAACCAGGCCCGACCCTGAACAGGCCGTCTCCCGTCCCAGTACTAACCAGGCCCGACCCTGAACAGGCCGCCTCCCGTCCCAGTACTAACCAGGCCCGACCCTGAACAGGCCACCTCCCGTCCCAGTACTGGTTCAGAATATGGTTGGATAAAACCAAATTCATGACCTCTCTCTTTTTTCTCCCAGCTGGACTACGTGGTGACGTGTGCCGTCTGCACGCGCTCAGATGCAGGAGACATCCACATTCACAGGAAGAAGTCTCAGGTAAGAGACAGGACTCTTCAGACTACATCCCATAGGAATACATTTACTAATGTAGCTGTGTATAGATGGGCCTCCACAGAACCTGACCCACTAACTCTCTCACTCTCTCTCTCTCTCTCCCTATCTCTCTCTCTCTCTCTCTCTCTCTCTCCTCGTCTCTCTCTCTCTCTTCGTCTCTCTCTCTCTCTCCTCGTCTCTCTCTCTCTCCTCGTCTCTCTCTCTCTCTCTTCCCCTCGCTCTCTCTCGCTCTCTCTCTCCTCGTCCCTCTCTCTCTCTCTCTCTCTCCCTCGCTTTCTCTCTCTCTCTCTCCTCCTCGTCACCCCTCTCCCCCTTTCTCTCTCGCTCTCTAACCCTTTCTCTCGCTCTCTCTCTCTCTCTCTCTCTCTCTCGCTCCTCGTCTCTCTCCTCGTCCCTCTCTCTCTCTCTCTCTCTCTCTCTCTCTCTCTCTCTCCTCGTCCCTCTCTCTCTCTCTCTCTCTCTCTCTCTCTCTCTCTCTCTCTCTCTCTCTCTTCCCCTTACTCTCTGTCTCTCTCATCACAGCAAGTGTATGCGTCGCCAAGTAAACACGCCATGGACAGTAAAGGGGAGGAGTCTAAGATGAGCTACCCCAACATCTTCTTCATGATTGACAACTTCGAGGAGGTAACCGTGACAACCGCCCTCCTCCCTCCTCCTCCCCAGCCCAATCAGGAACCTGACAGGTTGTGATTGACTGGCGGGGGGGGCGTCCAATAGGGGCCCCTGGGAGATGAGCTGAATATTCATTAGTCAGTCTCCGTTGTAACCCGGAAAAGCATTTACTCTAAATGGGGGAAAACGTTTTACAATGAAAACGAGAGTTTCTATTGGACAAATTCTGGGTAGGAACCCTCCTCGTTTTGTCATTCCATTTCCTCTGTTTGCTTTTTCCGTTGGTTCGTTAGATTAAACGGTTTCGGTTGCTGAAACGTTTTGCAACAGACCAGAATCGAACTAATGAATACAGCCCATTTTAAAAGGCACTACTGCAGTCCGCTGATTCTAGTGTCTTAACCTCATGGCAGACGGAGTCAGTTACAAAGGGCTTTTTCCTGGGAAGGAGGAAATCAATGACTTCCTGTTTTTACAGTGAAAATATAAAACGGCAGAGTGGTTGAACTGGTCTTTAACTTCCTGGTATCAGCTTTTTTCAGCTAAACTAAATGACTCGGCAAAACATACTTTTGTAAACATAAAACTCAGTATTTTAACGCAGTGGTTCTCAAACTGGTTTCGCTTCAGGAACCAGGTTGTTTGTCGCGACCCAATATTTGCATCGCGAAAAAAATAATACTGAATTTTTTTTTTTTTTTTTTATGCTATATTGATATTTAATTGACCAATTTATATGACAATAAAATGTTGGCCATATTCTTGAAGAGTGTTAAGCTCACTTGTTTCAGACAACAACGACCAACCAAATAGCGCTGCTGATAAACTCTAAAAATACTGTGATTTTAAATTATTTAAAAATATATATATTCAGTAACAGTCAACAGTCAGTTTAGACACACCTCATTCAAGGGTTTTTCT
>NW_021822437.1:197797-290297 GCF_901001165.1 Salmo trutta
ATCTGGAATTCCTCTCTGGAGTATATCTGGAATTCCTCTCTGGTGTATATCTGGAATTCCTCTCTGGAGTATATCTGGAATTCCTCTCTGGAGAATTTCCACACAGTTTATTTGGAAAGTTTGCAAACCCCTTGACTTTTTCCCCAAAAATTTGTCGCAGCATTATTCTAAAATGTATTTAACAAAACAATAATATTCTCATCAATATACACACAATACCACAATATACACACTATACACACAATACCACAATATACACACAATACCACAATATACACACAATACCCCAATATACACACAATACCACAATATACACACAATACCACAATATACACACAATACCACAATATACACACAATACCACAATGACAAAGGAAAACAGGTTTTTATACATTTATGCAAATGTGTCAATAATAAAAAACATATCAAATTTACATAAGTATTCAGACGCTTTACTCAGTACTTTAAAGCACCTTTGGCAGCGATTACAGCCTCGAGTCTTCTTGGGTGTGACGCTACAAGCTTGGCACACCTGTATTTGGGGAGTTTCTCCCATTCTTCTCTGTAGATCCTCTCAAGCTCTGTCAGGTTGGATGGGGAGCGTCGCTGCACAGCTATTTTCAGGTCTCTCCAGAGATGTTCGATCGGGTTCAAGTCTGGACTCTGGCTGAGCCACTCAAGGACATTCAGAGGCTTGTCCTGAAGCCACTCCTGCGTTGTCTTGGCTGTGTGCTTAGGGTCGTTGTCCTGTTAGAAGGTGAACCTCCACCCCAGTCTGAGGTCCTGAGTGCTCTGGAGCAGGTTTTCATCAAGGATTCTCTCTATACTTTACTCCGTTCATCTTTCCCTCGATCCTGACTAGTCTCCCAGTCCCTGCCACTGAAAAACATCCCCACAGCATGATGCTGCCACCACCATGCTTCACCGTAGAGATGCTGCCAGGTTTCCTCCAGACGTGACACTTGGCATTCAGGCCAAAGAGTTCAATCTTGGTTTCATCAGACCAGAGAATCTTGTTTCTCTTAGTCTGAGATTCCTTTTGGCAAACTCCAAGCGGGCTGTCGTGCCTTTTACTGAGGATTGCTCAGTTTGGCCGGGCGGCCAGCTCTAGGACGAGTCTTGGTGGTTCCAAACTTCTTCCATTTAAGAATGATGGAGGCCACTGTGTTGTTGGGGACATTCAATGTTGCAGAAATGTTTTGGTACCCTTCCCCAGATCTGTGCCTCGACACAATCCTGTCTCGGAGCTCTACGGACAATTCCTTCAACCTCATGGCTTGGTTTTTGCTCTGACATGAACTGTCAACTGTGGTACCTTATATAGACAGGTGTGTGTCTTTCCAAATCATGTTGAATTTATCACAGGTGGACTCCAAGTTGTAGAAACATCTCAAGGATGATCAATGGAAACAGGATAAACCTGAACTCAATTTACAGTCTCATAGCAAAGGGTCTGAATACTTATGTAAATAAGGTATTTGTTTAATTTAATTTTTTGCACTAATTTCTAAAAATCTGACTTTCACTTATTATGGGGTAGATTGAGGCCATTTTTTATTTAATACATTTTAGAACAAGGCTGTAAAGTAACAAAATGTGGAAAAAGTGAAGGGGTCAGAATTCATTCCTGAATGCCCTGTTTATTCTGTGAAATTGTGAAATCAGCCTCAAGCTGTGAGAAACTTTACTGCTTGAATCACATAAAGACCAGAACACCTTGGAAAGACCAGAACGCCTTGGAAAGACCAGAACGCCTTGGAAAGACCAGAACACCTTGGAAAGACCAGAACACCTTGGAAAGACCAGAACACCTTGGAAAGACAGAACTCCTTGGAAAGACCAGAACACCTTGGAAAGACCAGAACGCCTTGGAAAGACCAGAACACCTTGGAAAGACCAGAACGCCTTGGAAAGACCAGAACGCCTTGGAAAGACAGAACGCCTTGGAAAGACAGAACGCCTTGGAAAGACAGAACGCCTTGGAAAGACCAGAACACCTTGGAAAGAAGGACCCTGGTTATGTTTGTCTTGATGAAATGTAGTTTACGGACATTACTAAGAGTTTGTGGACAAGACATTACTAACAGAGAAACACTGGACAAGACATTACTAACAGAGAAACAACAGGACTTTGTAGTTTGTGGACAAGACATTACTAACAGAAAAAAACACAGGACATTGTAGTTCGTGGACAAGACATTACTAACAGAAAAAAACACATGACTTTGTGGACAAGACATTACTAACAGAAAAACACAGGACTTTGTAGTTCGTGGACAAGACATTACTAACAGAAAAAACACAGGACTCTTTAGTTTGTGAACAAGACATTACTAACAGAAAAAAACACAGGACATTGTAGTTCGTGGACAAGACATTACTAACAGAAAAACACACAGGACTTTGTAGACAAGACATTACTAACAGAAAAACACAGGACTTTGTAGTTTGTGGACAAGATATTACTAACAGAAAAACACAGGACTTTGTGGACAAGACATTACTAACAGAAAAACACAGGACTTTGTGGACAAGACATTACTAACAGAAAAAACACAGGACTTTGTGGACAAGACATTACTAACAGAAAAAACACAGGACTTTGTGGACAAGACATTACTAACAGAAAAAACACAGGACTTTGTAGTTTGTGGACAAGACATTACTAACAGAAAAACACAGGACTCTTTAGTTTGTGGACAAGACATTACTAACAGAAAAACACAGGACTCTTTAGTTTGTGGACAAGACATTACTAACAGAAAAAACACAGGACGGATAGTAGATGGTTAAAGATGAGATTCAGAACAATCCGTATCAAGTCTTCCCGTTGTGTTTGTTTTGTAGGTGAGCGTGGCGGCGAAGATGGCCCAGCGCATGTCGTTCGGCTTCTATAAGTACAGCAGCATGGAGTTCGTCAGGATGAAGGGGCCGCAGGGCAAAGGTCACGCTGAGATGGCGGTGAGCAGGGTCCCGACCGGAGACACGTCCCCCTGCGGCACGGAGGAGGACTTGGACTCACCCCTACACGAGAGGGTTAGAGACACACACACACACACACACACACACACACACACACACACACCCCTACACGAGAGGGTTAGAGACACACACACACACACACCCCTACACGAGAGGGTTAGAGACACACGCGCACACACACACACACACCCCTACAGGAGAGGGTTAGATACACACACACACACACACACACACACACACACACACACACACACACGAGAGGGTCAGGACTGTGTGTATATGTGCCATTCAGAGGGTGACAAAAGATTGAATTACCTTTGAACAGGGTACGGTAGTAGGTGGCAGGTGCACCGGTTTGTGTCAAGAACTGCAACGCTGCAACGCAGTTTCCTCTGTGTATCCAGAACGGTCCACCACCCAAAGGACATCCAGCCAACTGGACACAACAGTGGGAAGCATTGGAGTCAACATGGACCAGCATCCCTGTGGAACGCTTCCTACACCTTGTAGAGTCCATGTCCCGACAAATAGAGGCTGTTCTGAGGGCAAAAGGGAGAGCAACTCAATATTGTGAACGTGTTCTTAATGTTTTGTACACTCATTGTACACACTCAAACACAGGACGCTAACCGCCGGCTAGACTAGAGGGTCGGGCCGTCCGCTAGACTAGAGGGTCGGGACGCTGGCCGTCGGCTAGACTAGAGGGTCGGGACGCTAGACTAGAGGGTCGGGACGCTAGACTAGAGGGTCGGGCCGTCCGCTAGACTAGAGGGTCGGGACGCTAGACTAGAGGGTCGGGACGCTGGCCGTCCGCTAGACTAGAGGGTCGGGCCGTCCGCTAGACTAGAGGGTCGGGACGCTAGCCGTCGGCTAGACTAGAGGGTCGGGACGCTGGCCGTCGGCTAGACTAGAGGGTCGGGACGCTGGCCGTCGGCTAGACTAGAGGGTCGGGACGCTAGACTAGATGGTCGGGACGCTGGCCGTCCGCTAGACTAGAGGGTCGGGACGCTGGCCGTCCGCTAGACTAGAGGGTCGGGCCGTCGGCTAGACTAGAGGGTCGGGCCGTCGGCTAGACTAGAGGGTCGGGCCGTCGGCTAGACTAGAGGGTCGGGCCGTCGGCTAGACTAGAGGGTCGGGCCGTCGGCTAGACTAGAGGGTCGGGCCGTCGGCTTAGACTAGAGGGTCGGGCCGTCGGCTAGACTAGAGGGTCGGGCCGTCGGCTCAGACTAGAGGGTCGGGCCGTCGGCTAGACTAGAGGGTCGGGCCGTCGGCTAGACTAGAGGGTCGGGCCGTCGGCTAGACTAGAGGGTCGGGCCGTCGGCTAGACTAGAGGGTCGGGCCGTCGGCTAGACTAGAGGGTCGGGCCGTCGGCTAGACTAGAGGGTCGGGCCGTCGGCTAGACTAGAGGGTCGGGCCGTCGGCTAGACTAGAGGGTCGGGCCGTCGGCTAGACTAGAGGGTCGGGCCGTCCGCAAGACTAGAGGGTCGGGACGCTAGACTAGAGGGTCGGGACGCTGGCCGCCGGCTAGACTAGAGGGTCGGGCCGTCGGCTAGACTAGAGGGTCGGGCCGTCGGCTAGACTAGAGGGTCGGGCCGTCGGCTAGACTAGAGGGTCGGGCCGTCGGCTAGACTAGAGGGTCGGGCCGTCGGCTAGACTAGAGGGTCGGGCCGTCGGCTAGACTAGAGGGTCGGGCCGTCGGCTAGACTAGAGGGTCGGGCCGTCGGCTAGACTAGAGGGTCGGGCCGTCGGCTAGACTAGAGGGTCGGGCCGTCGGCTAGACTAGAGGGTCGGGCCGTCCGCTAGACTAGAGGGTCGGGCCGTCCGCTAGACTAGAGGGTCGGGACGCTGGCCGTCGGCTAGACTAGAGGGTCGGGACGCTGGCCGCCGGCTAGACTAGAGGGTCGGGACGCTAGACTAGAGGGTCGGGACGCTGGCCGTCGGCTAGACTAGAGGGTCGGGACGCTGGCCGCCGGCTAGACTAGAGGGTCGGGACGCTGGCCGTCGGCTAGACTAGAGGGTCGGGACGCTAGACTAGATGGTCGGGACGCTGGCCGTCCGCTAGACTAGAGGGTCGGGACGCTGGCCGTCCGCTAGACTAGAGGGTCGGGCCGTCCGCTAGACTAGAGGGTCGGGCCGTCGGCTAGACTAGAGGGTCGGGCCGTCGGCTAGACTAGAGGGTCGGGCCGTCGGCTAGACTAGAGGGTCGGGCCGTCGGCTAGGCTGGAGGGTCGGGCCGTCGGCTAGACTAGAGGGTCGGGCCGTCGGCTAGACTAGAGGGTCGGGCCGTCGGCTAGACTAGAGGGTCGGGCCGTCGGCTAGACTAGAGGGTCGGGCCGTCGGCTAGACTAGAGGGTCGGGCCGTCGGCTAGACTAGAGGGTCGGGCCGTCGGCTAGACTAGAGGGTCGGGCCGTCGGCTAGACTAGAGGGTCGGGCCGTCGGCTAGACTAGAGGGTCGGGCCGTCGCTAGACTAGAGGGTCGGGCCGTCGGCTAGACTAGAGGGTCGGGCCGTCGGCTAGACTAGAGGGTCGGGCCGTCGGCTAGACTAGAGGGTCGGGCCGTCGGCTAGACTAGAGGGTCGGGCCGTCGGCTAGACTAGAGGGTCGGGCCGTCGGCTAGACTAGAGGGTCGGGCCGTCGGCTAGACTAGAGGGTCGGGCCGTCGGCTAGACTAGAGGGTCGGGCCGTCGGCTAGACTAGAGGGTCGGGCCGTCGGCTAGACTAGAGGGTCGGGCCGTCGGCTAGACTAGAGGGTCGGGCCGTCGGCTAGACTAGAGGGTCGGGCCGTCGGCTAGACTAGAGGGTCGGGCCGTCGGCTAGACTAGAGGGTCGGGCCGTCGGCTAGACTAGAGGGTCGGGCCGTCGGCTAGACTAGAGGGTCGGGCCGTCGGCTAGACTAGAGGGTCGGGCCGTCGGCTAGACTAGAGGGTCGGGCCGTCGGCTAGACTAGAGGGTCGGGCCGTCGGCTAGACTAGAGGGTCGGGCCGTCGGCTAGACTAGAGGGTCGGGCCGTCGGCTAGACTAGAGGGTCGGGCCGTCGGCTAGACTAGAGGGTCGGGCCGTCGGCTAGACTAGAGGGTCGGGCCGTCCGCAAGACTAGAGGGTCGGGACGCTGGCCGCCGGCTAGACTAGAGGGTCGGGCCGTCGGCTAGACTAGAGGGTCGGGCCGTCGGCTAGACTAGAGGGTCGGGCCGTCGGCTAGACTAGAGGGTCGGGCCGTCGGCTAGACTAGAGGGTCGGGCCGTCGGCTAGACTAGAGGGTCGGGCCGTCGGCTAGACTAGAGGGTCGGGCCGTCGGCTAGACTAGAGGGTCGGGCCGTCGGCTAGACTAGAGGGTCGGGCCGTCGGCTAGACTAGAGGGTCGGGCCGTCGGCTAGACTAGAGGGTCGGGCCGTCCGCTAGACTAGAGGGTCGGGACGCTGGCCGTCGGCTAGACTAGAGGGTCGGGACGCTGGCCGCCGGCTAGACTAGAGGGTCGGGACGCTGGCCGTCGGCTAGACTAGAGGGTCGGGACGCTGGCCGCCGGCTAGACTAGAGGGTCGGGACGCTGGCCGTCGGCTAGACTAGAGGGTCGGGACGCTGGCCGTCGGCTAGACTAGAGGGTCGGGACGCTGGCCGCCGGCTAGACTAGAGGGTCGGGACGCTGGCCGTCGGCTAGACTAGAGGGTCGGGACGCTGGCCGTCGGCTAGACTAGAGGGTCGGGCCGTCGGCTAGACTAGAGGGTCGGGCCGTCGGCTAGACTAGAGGGTCGGGACGCTGGCCGCCGGCTAGACTAGAGGGTCGGGACGCTGGCCGTCCGCTAGACTAGAGGGTCGGGCCGTCGGCTAGACTAGAGGGTCGGGACGCTGGCCGTCCGCTAGACTAGAGGGTCGGGACGCTAGACTAGAGGGTCGGGACGCTAACCGTCGGCTAGACTAGAGGGTCGGGACGCTAGCCGTCGGCTAGACTAGAGGGTCGGGACGCTAGCCGTCGGCTAGACTAGAGGGTCGGGACGCTAGCCGTCGGCTAGACTAGAGGGTCGGGACGCTAGACTAGAGGGTCGGGACGCTAGACTAGAGGGTCGGGACGCTAGACTAGAGGGTCGGGACGCTGGCCGCCGGCTAGACTAGAGGGTCGGGACGCTAGCCGTCGGCTAGACTAGAGGGTCGGGACGCTGGCCGTCGGCTAGACTAGAGGGTCGGGCCGTCGGCTAGACTAGAGGGTCGGGCCGTCGGCTAGACTAGAGGGTCGGGACGCTGGCCGCCGGCTAGACTAGAGGGTCGGGACGCTGGCCGTCCGCTAGACTAGAGGGTCGGGCCGTCGGCTAGACTAGAGGGTCGGGACGCTGGCCGTCCGCTAGACTAGAGGGTCGGGACGCTAGACTAGAGGGTCGGGACGCTAACCGTCGGCTAGACTAGAGGGTCGGGACGCTGGCCGTCCGCTAGACTAGAGGGTCGGGACGCTGGCCGTCCGCTAGACTAGAGGGTCGGGACGCTAGCCGTCCGCTAGACTAGAGGGTCGGGACGCTGGCCGTCCGCTAGACTAGAGGGTCGGGACGCTAGCCGTCCGCTAGACTAGAGGGTCGGGACGCTAGACTAGAGGGTCGGGACGCTAGACTAGAGGGTCGGGACGCTGGCCGCCGGCTAGACTAGAGGGTCGGGACGCTAGCCGTCCGCTAGACTAGAGGGTCGGGACGCTGGACTAGAGGGTCGGGACGCTGGCCGTCGGCTAGACTAGAGGGTCGGGACGCTAGACTAGAGGGTCGGGACGCTAACCGTCCGCTAGACTAGAGGGTCGGGACGCTGGCCGTCCGCTAGACTAGAGGGTCGGGCCGTCCGCTAGACTAGAGGGTCGGGACGCTGGCCGCCGGCTAGACTAGAGGGTCGGGACGCTGGCCGCCGGCTAGACTAGAGGGTCGGGACGCTGGCCGTCGGCTAGACTAGAGGGTCGGGACGCTAGACTAGAGGGTCGGGACGCTAGACTAGAGGGTCGGGACGCTGGCCGTCGGCTAGACTAGAGGGTCGGGACGCTGGCCGTCGGCTAGACTAGAGGGTCGGGACGCTGGCCGTCGGCTAGACTAGAGGGTCGGGACGCTGGCCGTCGGCTAGACTAGAGGGTCGGGACGCTGGCCGTCCGCTAGACTAGAGGGTCGGGACGCTGGCCGCCGGCTAGACTAGAGGGTCGGGACGCTGGCCGCCGGCTAGACTAGAGGGTCGGGACGCTGGCCGCCGGCTAGACTAGAGGGTCGGGACGCTGGCCGTCCGCTAGACTAGAGGGTCGGGCCGCTAGACTAGAGGGTCGGGCCGCTAGACTAGAGGGTCGGGCCGCTAGACTAGAGGGTCGGGACGCTAGACTAGAGGGTCGGGACGCTGGCAGTATGTTATATTGTTACTGCAGTGTATTAAACATGGCAGTATGTTATATTGTTACTGCAGTGTATTAAACAACATGGCAGAATGTTATATTGTTACTGCACTGTATTAAACATGGCAGTATGTTATATTGTTACTGCAGTGTTTTAAACATGGCAGTATGTTATATTGTTACTGCAGTGTATTAAACAACATGGCAGTATGTTATATTGTTACTGCACTGTATTAAACAACATGGCAGTATGTTATATTGTTACTGCAGTATTAAACATGGCAGTATGTTATATTGTTACTACAGTGTATTAAACAACATGGCAGTATGTTATATTGTTACTGCAGTATTAAACAACATGGCAGTATGTTATATTGTTACTGCAGTATTAAACATGGCAGTATGTTATATTGTTACTGCAGTGTATTAAACATGGCAGTATGTTACATTGTTACTACAGTGTATTAAACATGGCAGTATGTTATATTGTTACTACAGTGTATTAAACATGGCAGTACGTTATTGTTACTGCAGTGTATTAAACATGGCAGTATGTTATATTGTTTACTGCAGTGTATTAAACATGGCAGTATGTTATATTGTTACTGCACTGTATTAAACAACATGGCAGTATGTTATATTGTTACTGCAGTATTAAACATGGCAGTATGTTATATTGTTACTACAGTGTATTAAACAACATGGCAGTATGTTATATTGTTACTGCAGTATTAAACAACATGGCAGTATGTTATATTGTTACTGCAGTATTAAACATGGCAGTATGTTATATTGTTACTGCAGTGTATTAAACATGGCAGTATGTTACATTGTTACTACAGTGTATTAAACATGGCAGTATGTTATATTGTTACTACAGTGTATTAAACATGGCAGTACGTTATATTGTTACTGCAGTGTATTAAACATGGCAGTATGTTATATTGTTACTGCAGTGTATTAAACATGGCAGTATGTTATATTGTTACTGCACTGTATTAAACAACATGGCAGTATGTTATATTGTTACTGCAGTATTAAACATGGCAGTATGTTATATTGTTACTACAGTGTATTAAACAACATGGCAGTATGTGATATTGTTACTGCAGTGTATTAAACATGGCAGTATGTTATATTGTTACTACAGTGTATTAAACATGGCAGTATGTTATATTGTTACTGCAGTATTAAACATGGCAGTATGTTATATTGTTACTGCAGTGTATTAAACATGGCAGTATGTTATATTGTTACTGCAGTGTATTAAACAACATGGCAGTATGTTATATTGTTACTACAGTGTATTAATTAAACAACATGGCAGTATGTTATATTGTTACTGCAGTGTATTAAACAACATGGCAGTATGTTATATTGTTACTACAGTGTAGTAAACATGGCAGTATGTTATATTGTTACTGCAGTGTATTAAACATGGCAGTATGTTATATTGTTACTGCAGTGTATTAAACATGGCAGTATGTTATATTATTACTACAGTGTATTAAACAACATGGCAGTATGTTATATTGTTACTGCAGTGTGTTAAACATGGCAGTATGTTATATTGTTACTACAGTGTATTAAACAACATGGCAGTATGTTACATTGTTACTACAGTGTATTAAACAACATGGCAGTATGTTATATTGTTACTACAGTGTAGTAAACATGGCAGTATGTTATATTGTTACTGCAGTGTATTAAACATGGCAGTATGTTATATTGTTACTGCAGTGTATTAAACAACATGGCAGTATGTTATATTGTTACTACAGTGTATTAAACAACATGGCAGTATGTTATATTGTTACTACAGTGTAGTAAACATGGCAGTATGTTATATTGTTACTGCAGTGTTTTAAACATGGCAGTATGTTAAATTGTTACTACAGTGTAGTAAACATGGCAGTATGTTATATTGTTACTGCAGTGTATTAAACATGGCAGTATGTTATATTATTACTACAGTGTATTAAACAACATGGCAGTATGTTATATTATTACTACAGTGTATTAAACAACATGGCAGTATGTTATATTGTTACTGCAGTGTATTAAACATGGCAGTATGTTATATTGTTACTACAGTGTATTAAACAACATGGCAGTATGTTACATTGTTACTACAGTGTATTAAACAACATGGCAGTATGTTATATTGTTACTGCAGTGTATTAAACATGGCAGTATGTTATATTGTTACTGCACTGTATTAAACAGCATGGCAGTATGTTATATTGTTACTGCAGTGTATTAAACATGGCAGTATGTTATATTGTTACTGCACTGTATTAAACAACATGGCAGTATGTTATATTGTTACCGCAGTGTATTAAACATGGCAGTATGTTATATTGTTACTGCAGTGTATTAAACAACATGGCAGTATGTTATATTGTTACTGCAGTGTATTAAACAACATGGCAGTATGTTATATTGTTACTACAGTGTATTAAACAACATGGCAGTATGTTATATTGTTACTGCACTGTATTAAACAACATGGCAGTATGTTATATTGTTACTACAGTGTATTAAACAACATGGCAGTATGTTATATTGTTACTACAGTGTATTAAACAACATGGCAGTATGTTATATTGTTACTGCAGTGTATTAAACAACATGGTAGTATTAGATATGTTCTGATTGGCTGTTTGTGTTTTCTCTCTGTAGTAGGTCTGTTCTGATTGGCTATCCGTGTGCGTTCCCTCTGTAGTAGGTTGGTTCTGATTGGCTGTCTGTGTTGTGTTTTGGTCAGGTGACGTCGTTCAGCACCCCTCCCACCCCGGAGAGGAACCGGCCCTCGTTCTTCTCCCCTGCTCTCCGTCGGAAGGTCCCCAGGAACCGCATCACTGAGATGAAGAAGAGTCACTCAGCCAACGATAGTGAAGAGTTCTTCAGGGAAGAGGATGACGAGGGTAACAAAATGTTATACCCGAACACCACGTGTGTTGTGTCGGATGTGTTGAAGAGAGAGACTGTATAACCTGGATGTGTTGGAGAGAGAGAGGGTGTATAACCTGGATGTGTTGGAGAGAGAGAGGGTGTATAACCTGGATGTGTTGGAGAGAGAGAGAGGGTGTATAACCTGGATGTGTTGGAGAGAGAGAGGGTGTATAACCTGGATGTGTTGGAGAGAGAGAGAGTGTATAACCTGGATGTGTTGGAGAGAGAGAGGGTGTATAACCTGGATGTGTTGGAGAGAGAGAGGGTGTATAACCTGGATGTGTTGGAGAGGGAGAGGGTGTATAACCTGGATGTGTTGGAGAGAGAGAGGGTGTATAACCTGGATGTGTTGGAGAGAGAGAGAGTGTATAACCTGGATGTGTTGGAGAGAGAGAGGGTGTATAACCTGGATGTGTTGGAGAGAGAGAGAGGGTGTATAACCTGGATGTGTTGGAGAGAGAGAGAGTGTATAACCTGGATGTGTTGGAGAGAGAGAGAGTGTATAACCTGGATGTGTTGGAGAGGGAGAGGGTGTATAACCTGGATGTGTTGGAGAGAGAGAGAGAGAGAGTGTATAACCTGGATGTGTTGGAGAGAGTGAGAGAGTATAACCTGGATGTGTTGGAGAGAGAGAGGGTGTATAACCTGGATGTGTTGGAGAGAGAGAGAGTGAATAACCTGGATGTGTTGGAGAGGGTGTATAACCTGGATGTGTTGGAGAGAGAGAGAGAGAGTGTATAACCTGGATGTGTTGGAGAGAGAGAGGGTGTATAACCTGGATGTGTTGGAGAGAGAGAGGGTGTATAACCTGGATGTGTTGGAGAGGGTGTATAACCTGGATGTGTTGGAGAGGGTGTATAACCTGGATGTGTTGGAGAGGGTGTATAACCTGGATGTGTTGGAGAGAGAGAGGGTGTATAACCTGGATGTGTTGCAGAGAGAGAGAGGGTGTATAACCTGGATGTGTTGCAGAGAGAGAGAGTGTATAACCTGGATGTGTTGGAGAGGGAGAGGGTGTATAACCTGGATGTGTTGGAGAGAGAGAGAGAGAGTGTATAACCTGGATGTGTTGGAGAGAGAGAGTGTATAACCTGGATGTGTTGGAGAGAGAGAGAGAGAGTGTATAACCTGGATGTGTGAGAGAGAGAGTGTATAACCTGGATGTGTTGGAGAGGGAGAGGGTGTATAACCTGGATGTGTTGGAGAGAGAGAGGGTGTATAACCTGGATGTGTTGGAGAGGGAGAGGGTGTATAACCTGGATGTGTTGGAGAGAGAGAGAGAGAGAGAGAGTGTATAACCTGGATGTGTTGGAGAGAGAGAGGGTGTATAACCTGGATGTGTTGGAGAGAGAGGGTGTATAACCTGGATGTGTTGGAGAGAGAGAGGGTGTATAACCTGGATGTGTTGGAGAGAGAGAGGGTGTATAACCTGGATGTGTTGGAGAGAGAGAGGGTGTATAACCTGGATGTGTTGGAGAGAGAGAGAGTGTATAACCTGGATGTGTTGGAGAGAGAGTGTATAACCTGGATGTGTTGGAGAGAGAGAGTATAACCTACAACCTGGATCATGTGACCCCATGCAGACCTGTGTAACCAGTCCAACCTGCGGTCTCGCTCCCTGTCGGGTACAGGACGCTCCCTGGTGGGATCTTGGCTCAAACTGAACCGGACAGAGGAGTACTTCCTGCTTTACTCCCACCTGACCTACGTCACCCTGCCGCTGCACCGAATCACCTCAGGTCAAGACCCACAAACCATCAGTCCCTAATGGTTCCCTATTCCCTCAGGTCAAGACCCCCACACTATCAGTCCCTAATGGTTCCCTATTCCCTCAGGTCAAGACCCCCACACTATCAGTCCCTAATGGTTCCCTATTCCCTCAGGTCAAGACCCCCACACTATCAGTCCCTAATGGTTCCCTATTCCCTATTCCCTCAGGTCTAGACCCCCACACTATCAGTCCCTAATGGTTCCCTATTCCCTCAGGTCTAGACCCCCACACTATCAGTCCCTAATGGTTCCCTATTCCCTCAGGTCAAGACCCCCACACTATCAGTCCCTAATGGTTCCCTATTCCCTCAGGTCAAGACCCCCACACTATCAGTCCCTAATGGTTCCCTATTCCCTATTCCCTATTCCCTCAGGTCAAGACCCCCACACTATCAGTCCCTAATGGTTCCCTATTCCCTCAGGTGAAGACCCCCACACTATCAGTCCCTAATGGTTCCCTATTCCCTCAGGTCAAGACCCCCACACTATCAGTCCCTAATGGTTCCCTATTCCCTCAGGTCAAGACCCCCACACTATCAGTCCCTAATGGTTCCCTATTCCCTCAGGTCTAGACCCCCACACTATCAGTCCCTAATGGTTCCCTATTCCCTATTCCCTCAGGTCAAGACCCCACACTATCAGTCCCTAATGGTTCCCTATCCCCTCAGGTCAAGACCCCCACACTATCAGTCCCTAATGGTTCCCTATTCCCTCAGGTCAAGACCCCCACACTATCAGTCCCTAATGGTTCCCTATTCCCTCAGGTCAAGACCCCCACACTATCAGTCCCTAATGGTTCCCTATTCCCTCAGGTCTAGACCCCCACACTATCAGTCCCTAATGGTTCCCTATTCCCTCAGGTCAAGACCCCCACACTATCAGTCCCTAATGGTTCACTATTCCCTCAGGTCTAGACCCCCACACTATCAGTCCCTAATGGTTCCCTATTCCCTCAGGTCTAGACCCCCACACTATCAGTCCCTAATGGTTCCCTATTCCCTCAGGTCAAGACCCCCACACTATCAGTCCCTAATGGTTCCCTATTCCCTCAGGTCAAGACCCCTACACTATCAGTCCCCAATGGTTCCCTATTCCCTCAGGTCAAGACCCCCACACTATCAGTCCCTAATGGTTCCCTATTCCCTATTCCCTCAGGTCAAGACCCCCACACTATCAGTCCCTAATGGTTCCCTATTCCCTCAGGTCAAGACCCCCACACTATCAGTCCCTAATGGTTCCCTATTCCCTCAGGTCTAGACCCCCACACTATCAGTCCCTAATGGTTTCCTGTTTCCCATTAGTTACATGTACAGGGTTACAGACGTATACTGACCAAAGATTTTACTGAGTTGCAGTTCATAGAAGGAAATCAGGTCATTAGGCCCTAATCTATGGAACTGTTTGACTTTGTCTTAGCTGGCTAGGTCTTTTTATTTTGTCTAAATTTGCACTAAGAATGGCATAATCAAGTTACTGTTGATTATGTGGGTGGGGGCAGGGTAAATGTCTGTCAGAGTGATGGCAGCGGGGGGAACAGGCCGTGGCTCTGGTGGCGGAGGTCCCTGGTGACTCTCTTTACCTTCCTGTGAGACCTGGTGTTGTAGGTGTCCTGTAGGGAAGGCAGTGGCCTTCCTGTGAGACCTGGTGTTGTAGGTGTCCTGTAGGGACGGCAGTGGCCTTCCTGTGAGACCTGGTGTTGGAGGTGTCCTGTAGGGACGGCAGTGGCCTTCCAGTGAGACCTGGTGTTGGAGGTGTCCTGTCGGGACGGCAGTGGCCTTCCTGTGAGACCTGGTGTTGGAGGTGTCCTGTAGGGACGGCAGTGGCCTTCCAGTGAGACCTGGTGTTGGAGGTGTCCTGTCGGGACGGCAGTGGCCTTCCAGTGAGACCTGGTGTTGTAGGTGTCCTGTAGGGACGGCGGTGGCCTTCCTGTGTGACCTGGTGTTGTAGGTGTCCTGTAGGGACGGCAGTGGCCTTCCGGTGAGACCTGGTGTTGTAGGTGTCCTGTAGGGACGGCGGTGGCCTTCCTGTGTGACCTGGTGTTGTAGGTGTCCTGTAGGGACGGCAGTGGCCTTCCTGTGAGACCTGGTGTTGTAGGTGTCCTGTATGGGACGGCAGTGGCCTTCCTGTGAGACCTAGTGTTGGAGGTGTCCTGTAGGGACGGCAGTGGCCTTCCTGTGAGACCTGGTGTTGGAGGTGTCCTGTAGGGACGGCAGTGGCCTTCCTGTGAGACCTGGTGTTGTAGGTGTCCTGTATGGAAGGCAGTGTGCACCCAATGGTGTGTTCGGCTGCACCTGTCACCCTCTGTAGCTCCTTGCGGTCAGCGGAGTTGCTGTACCAGGCTGTGATGCAGCCTGACAGTATGCTCTCGATGGTGCTCCTGTAGAACACTGTGATGCAGCCTGACCGTATGCTCTCGATGGTGCTCCTGTAGAACACTGTGATGCAGCCTGACAGTATGCTCTCGATGGTGCTCCTGTAGAACACTGTGATGCAGCCTGACAGTGTGCTCTCGATGGTGCTCCTGTAGAACACTGTGATGCAGCCTGACAGTATGCTCTCGATGGTGCTCCTGTAGAACACTGTGATGCAGCCTGACAGTATGCTCTCGATGGTGCTCCTGTAGAACACTGTGATGCAGCCTGACAGTATGCTCTCGATGGTGCTCCTGTAGAACACTATGATGCAGCCTGACAGTATGGGAACTTGGTGATGGAGTGGGACCCAGTTACGTAAGGAGGAGTTCAGGGCCGGGAGCTTGGAGGGCGCTGTGGTATTGAAGGTCGAGCTGTAGTCAATGAACAGCATTCTGACATATATGTTCCTCTGGTCCAGGTGGGTGAGGGCAGTGGGCAGTGGTGATGGCGTCGTCCGTGAATCTGTTGGGGCGGTAGACGAATTGGAGAGGGTTGAGCGTGTCGGGGAGGGAGGAGGGGAAGTGGAGAGGAGAGGGTGGAGGTGAAGTGGAGAGGGTGGAGGTGGAGGAGGTGGAGAGGGTGGAGGTGGAGGAGGTGGAGAGGGAGGAGGTGAGATGGAGAGGGAGGAGGTGAGATGGAGAGGGAGGAGGTGAGATGGAGAGGGAGGAGGTGAAGTGGGGAGGGAGGAGGTGAAGTGGGGAGGGAGGAGGTGAAGTGGGGAGGGAGGAGGTGAAGTGGAGAGGGAGGAGGTGAAGAGGAGAGGGAGGAGGTGTCAGGGAGGGAGGAGGTGGAGTGGAGAGGGAGGAGGTGAAGTGGAGAGGGAGGAGGTGTCAGGGAGGGAGGAGGGTGGAGTGGAGAGGGAGGTGGTGTCAGGGAGGGAGGAGGTGAAGTGGAGAGGGAGGAGGTGGAGAGGAGAGGGAGGAGGTGAAGAGGAGAGGGAGGAGGTGGAGTGGGGAGGGAGGAGGTGGAGTGGAGAGGGAGGAGGTGAAGAGGAGAGGGAGGAGGTGGAGAGGGAGGAGGTGGAGTGGAGAGGGAGGAGGTGTCAGGGAGGGAGGAGGTGGAGTGGAGAGGGAGGAGGTGAAGAGGAGAGGGAGGAGGTGTCAGGGAGGGAGGAGGTGAAGTGGGGAGGGAGGTGTCAGGGAGGGAGGAGGTGAAGAGGGAGGAGGTGAAGTGGGGAGGGAGGAGGTGGAGAGGGAGGAGGTGGAGTGGTCTTTGACTAGTCTCTCTAACCACTTCAGGATGAAGGAAAGTGAGTGTTACTGCTCAGTAGTCATCAAGTTACTTTCCCTTCCTTGGGCAGCAGGACGGTGGTGGACATCTTAAAGCAGGTGGGGAGAACAGCAGGTGGGGAGAACAGCAGGTGGGGAGAACAGCAGGTGGGGAGAACAGCCCGAGCTAGAGGGAGATTGAAAACACAACAGCGAGCTGGTCTGCACATGCTCCAAGGGGCACGGCTAGGATCCTCTCATCTAGATTCTTTACACTTTCTAGAGAATAGGGAGCCATTATGGACTTACCCTGTTGTGGAAATGACAGTATTGACGTAAACTGCTGACTGATTCTGTTGTTGTCTTGTCATCAGATATCCTGGAGGTGAGACAGAAGCCCATCCTGATGACATAGCAGATCAGAGCTCCAGTCCTCCTAACTGCCCCCAGGACCTCCCTACGAAGTGCCTTCCTGCATCAGGCCCTGACTGACACCACTACAGCAACACTACCACCATGTGGTGGTGACATGGAGGAATTACAGCAACACTACCACCATCTGGTGGTGACATGGAGGAATTACAGCAACACTACCACCATCTGGTGGTGACATGGAGGAATTACAGCAACACTACCACCATCTGGTGGTGACATGGAGGAATTACAGCAACACTACCCCCATCTGGTGGTGACATGGAGGAATTACAGCAACACTCCCCCATTGGTGGTGACATGGAGGAATTACAGCAACACTACCACCATCTGGTGGTGACATGGTGGAATTACAGCAACACTACCACCATCTGGTGGTGACATGGAGGAATTACAGCAACACTACCACCATCTGGTGGTGACATGGTGGAATTACAGCAACACTACCACCATCTGGTGGTGACATGGAGGAATTACTGCAACACTCCGATCTGGTGGCGAGACAGAACTACAACCAAACCTGGAATTACAGCAACACTCCCATCTGGTGGCGAGGCAGAGAACTACAACCAAACCTGGAATTACAGCAACACTCCCATCTGGTGGCGAGGCAGAGAACTACAACCAAACCTGGAGTCAACGGCAAGAGATGACTATTAAAAAAAACCTTTGGCACAATGAAAACCAGCCAATCAAAAAGTGCCTCTTCCCTCTGTCACGTTCCTGCTCGATGAGGATTCGCCGATGGGTGCGAGGCGGTCGCCGGGGGAAACAGGCATAGCAACACACCTGTCCTGTCATGATCGCGAAGTGAAGTGCCATTGGCTGAACTCTGACCTGGAACTAAAAATGATTTAGAATGTCTCTGGACGAATCTAAAATGGAACTCTGTTCCCAGTTTAGTGCACTAACTTTGACCTTAACCCTATGTGGACTCTGACCTAAAGCAGTGCTCTAGTAAAGGGAATAGGGTGCCATTTTGGACGTCGTCTCTGTTTTGTTGTAAATATCCTGCTGCTTAACTACTCACTGATAAGCCTTTAGGAAAAGTGACGCTTCTGTCTGTGTTTTGTGTTTCTATCTGCGAGGTTCACTGTGTGGCGGGGAAGGTTTTAAAGGGGATTGTTTTTCTAAGTCCCAGGGCTTTGTTACCTGTGGTCTTCAGCCTATCAGCACACCACTGACACATAAAGGATGTTACTCTGAGACCAAAATGTCACCGTTATTCCCTGTATTGACCAGGGCTGTAGTTTCCAGGGAGTAGGTTTCCATCAGGCAAACGGTCTGGGGATCCTTTAACCCTACAGTTTAACGGGGAATTATTAGCATCCATATAACATAAAAAAAAATTTAAAAAACTATTTGTAAATTCACACATGTATGAAAGAGGAGTATTTTTCCTCAGCACTGGAAACAAGATGGGTGAATATAGAAACATAGGACCTGCTGATACTCAGCTTTAGTAGTCGTAGATACAAAAGCCTGTTTCTGTCTGGTCTGACCTCGTCCCCAGGCTGCCGGTGCTGTCCTGGAGAGCCTGGTAACTGTGGGACTGTCTGGAACTTAAAGGGGGTGTGGATTTACTGAGTGACATGCTCATCAATTCAAATTCTGAGCGAATCACATGACTGTGAGGCGTGGCTTTAAATCGAGGAGTGGGAGGGAGCGAGCCTGGGTTAGTTGGATTTATGGAAGCCCGTTCCTGCCACCCAAAATACAATTAAATGTCGATACTGCGTCAACATTTTGAGCTTCTAACTAGACATTGAGATACTAAAACCATTTAGACAGAACATACATGAACAAAAGTATGTGGACACCTGGTCGTCCAACATCTCATTCCATAATCATGGGTATTAATATGGAGTTGGTCCCCTCTTTGCTGCTATAACAGCCTCCACTCTTCTGGGAAGGCTTTCCACTAGATGTTGGAACATTGCTGCAGGGACTTGCTTCCATTCAGCCACGAGGTCAGGCACTGATGTTGGGCGATTAGGTCTGGCTCGCAGTCTGTGTTCCAATTCATCCCAAAGGTGTTCGATGGGGTTGAGGACAGGGCTCTGTGCAGGCCAGTCAAGTTCTTCCACACCGATCTCGACACACCACTTTTGTATGGACCTCGCTTTGTGCACGGGGGCATTGTCATGTTGAAACAGGAAAGGGCCTTCCCCAAACTGCTTCCAGAGGCAGTTTGGAACTCGGTAGTGTGTGTTGCAACCCGAAGACGGATGATTTGTACGGCCTTCAGCACTAGGCGGTCCCGTTCTGTGGCCTACCACTAAACGGCTGAGCCGTTGTTGCTCCTAGACGTTTCCACTTCACAATAACAGCACTGACCGGGGGGGCAGCTCTAGCAGGGCAGAAATGTGACAAACTGACTTGTTGGAAAGTTGGCATCCTATGAAAAGTGCCACGTTGAAAAAAATCACTGAGCTCTTCAGTACGGGGCCATTCTACTGCCAATGTTTGTCTATGGAGATTGCGTGGCTGTGTGCTCGATTTTATACATCTGTCAACAACGGGTGTGGCTGAAATAACCAAATCCACTGATTTGAAGGGGTGTTCACCTACTTTTGTGTGTGTGTGTATATATATAGTGTGTATACTCTGTGTTTTGTCATTTGTAGCATTATGTGGTAATGTCTATCTATCCACGTTGCAGAGTCCATTGCTGAACTGGCATTTGCCCGAACACTTTATATTGTTTAATAAAATAATTGACACAAAAGCATTGAAAGAGGGACAAAGTGCTGTTGTTAAGACTGATTCTCCTCATGAATTATCAACTGTAGCCTACTGATAACTACCCCAGCCTACTGATAACTACCCCAGCCTACTGATAACTACCCCAGCCTACTGATAACTACCCCAGCCTACTGATAACTACCCCAGCCTACTGATAACTACCCCAGCCTACTGATAACTACCCCAGCCTACTGATAACTACCCCAGCCTACTGATAACTACCCCAGCCTACTGATAACTACCCCAGCTGGCCTAGAGTAGCCCACTGATAACTACCCCAGCTGGTCTAGAGTAGCCTACTGATAACTACCCCAGCTGGCCTAGAGTAGCCTACTGATAACTACCCCAGCTGGCCTAGAGTAGCCTGCTGATAACTACCCCAGCTGGCCTAACCCTAACCCTACTGATAACTACCCCAGCTGGTCTAGAGTAGCCTACTGATAACTACCCCAGCTGGCCTACTGATAACTACCCCAGCTGGTCTAGAGTAGCCTACTGATAACTACCCCAGCTGGCCTAGAGTAGCCTACTGATAACTACCCCAGCTGGCCTAGAGTAGCCTGCTGATAACTACCCCAGCTGGCCTAACCCTAACCCTACTGATAACTACCCCAGCTGGCCTAGAGTAGCCTACTGATAACTACCCCAGCTGGTCTAGAGTAGCCTACTGATAACTACCACAGCTGGTCTAGAGTAGCCTACTGATAACTACCCCAGCTGGTCTAGAGTAGCCTACTGATAACTACCCCAGCCTACTGATAACTACCCCAGCTGGTCTAGAGTAGCCTACTGATAACTACCCCAGCCTACTGATAACTACCCCAGCCTACTGATAACTACCCCAGCCTACTGATAACTACCCCAGCCTACTGATAACTACCCCAGCCTACTGATAACTACCAAAGCCTACTGATAACTACCCCAGCTGGCCTAGAGTAGCCCACTGATAACTACCCCAGCTGGTCTAGAGTAGCCTACTGATAACTACCCCAGCTGGCCTAGAGTAGCCTACTGATAACTACCCCAGCTGGCCTAGAGTAGCCTACTGATAACTACCCCAGCTGGCCTAGAGTAGCCTGCTGATAACTACCCCAGCTGGCCTAACCCTAACCCTACTGATAACTACCCCAGCTGGCCTAGAGTAGCCTACTGATAACTACCCCAGCTGGTCTAGAGTAGCCTACTGATAACTACCCCAGCTGGTCTAGAGTAGCCTACTGATAACTACCACAGCTGGTCTAGAGTAGCCTACTGATAACTACCCCAGCTGGTCTAGAGTAGCCTACTGATAACTACCACAGCTGGTCTAGAGTAGCCTACTGATAACTACCCCAGCTGGTCTAGAGTAGCCTACTGATAACTACCCCAGCTGGTCTAGAGTAGCCTACTGATAACTACCCCAGCTGGTCTATAGTAGCCTACTGATAACTACCCCAGCTGGCCTAGAGTAGCCTACTGATAACTACCCCAGCTGGCCAAGAGTAGCCTACTGATAACTACCCCAGCTGGCCAAGAGTAGCCTACTGATAACTACCCCAGCTGGCCAAGAGTAGCCAACTGATAACTACCCCAGCCTACTGATAACTACCCCAGCTGGCCTAGAGTAGGCTACTGATAACTACCCCAGCTGGCCTAGAGTAGCCTACTGATAACTACCCCAGCTGGTCGAGTAGCCTACTGATAACTACCCCAGCCTACTGATAACTACCCCAGCTGGCCTAGAGTAGCCTACTGATAACTACCCCATTCTACTGATAACTACCCCAGCTGGTCTAGAGTAGCCTACTGATAACTACCACAGCTGGTCTAGAGTAGCCTACTGATAACTACCCCAGCCTACTGATAACTACCCCAGCTGCAGGTGGCCCAGACAAGCCTCTTCCCAGATCTCTTCTGGCCAGGGGAAACCAAGCGGTAACATCATGTATTACAGTCTGAAATAGGACTATTTACTGTGTGTGTTAAGAGAGAATGTGATCACATTTGGTTCCTATTGAAAGTGTGGGTGGTTTGGCTACCTAGACATTATAACTGTTTAATTCCAGATGATACAACCCTGCATACAGTCAGCTCAGTCCTGGTCTCAGTCCTGGTCTCAGTCCTGGTCTCAGTCCTGGTCATTCTACTGTCTCAGTCCTGGTCTCAGTCCTGGTCTCAGTCCTGGTCATTCTACTGTCACAGTCCTGGTCTCAGTCCTGGTCTCAGTCCTGGTCTCAGTCCTGGTCATTCTACTGTCACAGTCCTGGTCTCAGTCCTGGTCATTCTACTGTCACAGTCCTGGTCACAGTCCTGGTCATTCTACTGTCACAGTCCTGGTCTCAGTCCTGGTCATTCTACTGTCACAGTCCTGGTCATTCTGTCACAGTCCTGGTCTCGGTCCTGGTCATTCTACTGTCACAGTCCTGGTCTCAGTCCTGGTCTCAGTCCTGGTCATTCTACTGTCTCAGTCCTGGTCTCAGTCCTGGTCATTCTACTGTCACAGTCCTGGTGTCAGTCCTGGTCTCAGTCCTGGTCATTCTACTGTCACAGTCCTGGTCTCAGTCCTGGTCTCAGTCCTGGTCATTCTACTGTCACAGTCCTGGTTTCAGTCCTGGTCATTCTACTGTCACAGTCCTGGTCATTCTACTGTCACAGTCCTGGTCTCAGTCCTGGTCATTCTACAGTCACAGTCCTGGTCACAGTCCTGGTCATTCTACTGTCACAGTCCTGGTCACAGTCCTGGTCTCAGGACTCTACTGTCTCAGTCCTTGTCTCAGTCCTGGTCACAGTCCTGGTCATTCTACTGTCACAGGCCTGGTCATTCTACTGTCACAGGCCTGGTCATTCTACTGTCACAGTCCTGGTCACAGTCCTGGTCATTCTACGGTCACAGTCCTGGTCATTCTACTGTCACAGTCCTGGTCATTCTACTGTCACAGTCCTGGTCATTCTACTGTCACAGTCCTGGTCACAGTCCTGGTCATTCTACTGTCACAGTCCTGGTCTCAGTCCTGGTCTCAGTCCTGGTCATTCTACTGTCTCAGTCCTGGTCTCAGTCCTGGTCTCAGTCCTGGTCTCAGTCCTGGTCATTCTACTGTCAGTGTTTATTTCAAACCATATGACCTGATTAGAAAATATCTGGTCCCATCATAGTCCACATAAAGTTATTACTATGTCATACCATACTACTAGGGTCTGGAGTTTTACCTGGTTTATTACTGTACTACTAGGGTCTGGAGTTTTACCTGGTTTATTACTGTCATACTATACTACTAGGGTCTGGAGTTTTACCTGGTTTATTACTGTCATACTATACTACTAGGGTCTGGAGTTTTACCTGGTTTATTACTTTACTACTAGGGTCTGGAGTTTTACCTGGTTTATTACTGTCATACCATACTACTAGGGTCTGGAGTTTTACCTGGTTTATTACTGTACTACTAGGGTCTGGAGTTTTACCTGGTTTATTACTGTCATACTATACTACTAGGGTCTGGAGTTTTACCTGGTTTATTACTGTCATACTATACTACTAGGGTCTGGAGTTTTACCTGGTTTATTACTGTCATATTATACTATTAGGGTCTGGAGTTTTACCTGGTTTATTACTGTCATACCATACTACTAGGGTCTGGAGTTTTACCTGGTTTATTACTGTCATACCATACTACTAGGGTCTGGAGAAATGGCCGTAGAGCTCCGAGACAGGATTGTGTCGAGGCACAGATCTGGGGAAGGGTTCAAAACATTTCTGCACCATTGTAGGTCCCCAAGAACACAGTGGCCTCCATCATTCTTAAATGGAAGAAGTTTGGAACCACCAAGACTTCCTAGAGCTGGCCGCCCGGCCAAACTGAGCAAGAACCTGATGGTCACTCTGACAGAGCTCCAGAGTTCCTCTGTGGAGATGGGAGAACCTTCCAGAAGGACAACCATCTCTGCAGCACTCCACCAATCAGGCCTTTATGGTAGAGTGGCTGGACGGAAGCCACTCCTCAGTAAAAGGCACATGACAGCCCGCTTGGAGTTTGGCAAAAGGCACCTAAAGGAATCTCAGAACATGAGAAACAAGATTCACTGGTCTGATGAAACCAAGATTGAACTCTTCGGCCTGAATGCCAAGCGTCACGTCTGGAGGAAACCTGGCAGCATCCCTACAGTGAAGCATGGTGGTGGCAGCATCATGTTGTGGGGCTGTTTTTCAGCGGTAGGGACTGGGAGACTAGTCAGGATTGAGGTAAGATGAACGGAGTAAAGTACAGAGAGATCCTTGATGAAAACGCTCAGGACCTCAGACTGGGGTGAAGGTTCACCTTCCAACAGGACAACGACCCTATGGACACAGCCAAGACAACGCAGGAGTGGCTTCAGGACAAGCCTCTGAATGTCCTTGAGTGGCTCAGCCAGAGTCCAGACTTGAACCCGATCAAACATCTCTGGAGAGACCTGAAAATAGCTGTGCAGCGACGCTCCCCATCCAACCTGACAGAGCCTGAGAGGATCTGCAGAGAAGAATGGGAGAAACTCCCCAAATACAGGTGTGCCAAGCTTGTAGCGTCATACCCAAGAAGACTCGAGGTTGTAATCGCTGCCAAAGGTGCTTTAACAAAGTACTGAGTAAAGGGTCTGAATACTTATATAAATGTGATATGTTTTGTCTTTTATTTGCCAAAACATTTTTAACCTGTTTTTGCTTTGTCATTAATGGGGTATTGTGATGTCATTATGGGGTATTGTGTGTAGCTTGATGAGGAAAATAAACAATTTAATCAATTTTAGAATAAGGCTGTAACGTAACAACATGTGGAAAAAGTCCAGGGGTCTGAAACTCTGAATACTTTCTGAATGTACGGTAGTTTAGCCTTCCAGATCAGGGAAATACTCTGGGCTGCAGGAGTTTGTTTTTAAGACAGTATCGATATTTTATTTTG
The DNA here is from genome assembly GCF_901001165.1 of Salmo trutta. Classification (NCBI taxonomy): domain Eukaryota; kingdom Metazoa; phylum Chordata; class Actinopteri; order Salmoniformes; family Salmonidae; genus Salmo; species Salmo trutta. The sequence continues at coordinate 222,556 of NW_021822437.1, forward strand.
GTGGCAGGAATGGGCTTCCATCAGATGTGAAAAATGGCAAAAAAATCATCAATCAAAATAAACCATTTATCACAACCATATTATTTGGGGGAAGCTAACACAGGGGGCTGGGTCTCTACCAAGCTAACACAGGGGGCTGGGTCTCTACCAAGCTAACACAGGGGGCTGGGTCTCTACCAAGCTAACACAGGGGGCTGGGTCTCTACCAAGCTAACACAGGGGGCTGGGTCTCTACCACGCTAACACAGGGGGCTGGGTCTCTACCACGCTAACACAGGGGGCTGGGTCTCTACCACGCTAACACAGGGGGCTGGGTCTCTACCAAGCTAACACAGGGGGCTGGGTCTCTACCAAGCTAACACAGGGGGCTGGGTCTCTACCAAGCTAACACAGGGGGCTGGGTCTCTACCAAGCTAACACAGGGGGCTGGGTCTCTACCAAGCTAACACAGGGGGCTGGGTCTCTACCAAGCTAACACAGGGGGCTGGGTCTCTACCAAGCTAACACAGGGGGCTGGGTCTCTACCAAGCTAACACAGGGGGCTGGGTCTCTACCACGCTAACACAGGGGGCTGGGTCTCTACCACGCTAACACAGGGGGCTGGGTCTCTACCACGCTAACACAGGGGGCTGGGTCTCTACCAAGCTAACACAGGGGGCTGGGTCTCTACCAAGCTAACACAGGGGGCTGGGTCTCTACCAAGCTAACACAGGGGGCTGGGTCTCTACCAAGCTAACACAGGGGGCTGGGTTTCTACCAAGCTAACACAGGGGGCTGGGTCTCTACCAAGCTAACACAGGGGGCTGGGTCTCTACCAAGCTAACACAGGGGGCTGGGTCTCTACCAAGCTAACACAGGGGGCTGGGTCTCTACCAAGCTAACACAGGGGGCTGGGTCTCTACCAAGCTAACACAGGGGGCTGGGTCTCTTCCAAGCTAACACAGGGGGCTGGGTCTCTACCAAGCTAACACAGGGGGCTGGGTCTCTACCAAGCTAACACAGGGGGCTGGGTCTCTACCAAGCTAACACAGGGGGCTGGGTCTCTACCAAGCTAACACAGGGGGCTGGGTTTCTACCAAGCTAACACAGGGGGCTGGGTCTCTACCAAGCTAACACAGGGGGCTGGGTCTCTACCAAGCTAACACAGGGGGCTGGGTCTCTACCAAGCTAACACAGGGGGCTGGGTCTCTACCAAGCTAACACAGGGGGCTGGGTCTCTACCAAGCTAACACAGGGGGCTGGGTCTCTTCCAAGCTAACACAGGGGGCTGGGTCTCTACCAAGCTAACACAGGGGGCTGGGTCTCTACCAAGCTAACACAGGGGGCTGGGTCTCTACCAAGCTAACACAGGGGCTGGGTCTCTACCAAGCTAACACAGGGGGCTGGGTCTCTACTAACACAGGGGGCTGGGTCTCTACCAAGCTAACATAGGGGGCTGGGTCTCTACCAAGCTAACACAGGGGGCTGGGTCTCTACCAAGCTAACACAGGGGGCTGGGTCTCTACCAAGCTAACACAGGGGGCTGGGTCTCTACCAAGCTAACACAGGGGGCTGGGTCTCTACTAACACAGGGGGCTGGGTCTCTACCAAGCTAACATAGGGGGCTGGGTCTCTACCAAGCTAACACAGGGGGCTGGGTCTCTACCAAGCTAACACAGGGGGCTGGGTCTCTACCAAGCTAACACAGGGGGCTGGGTCTCTACCAAGCTAACACAGGGGGCTGGGTCTCTACCAAGCTAACACAGGGGGCTGGGTCTCTACCAAGCTAACACAGGGGGCTGGGTCTCTACCAAGCTAACATAGGGGGCTGGGTCTCTACTAAGCTAACACAGGGGGCTGGGTCTCTACTAAGCTAACACAGGGGGCTGGGTCTCTACCAAGCTAACATAGGGGGCTGGGTCTCTACCAAGCTAACACAGGGGGCTGGGTCTCTACCAAGCTAACACAGGGAATTGTTTTAAGACGGTCATACCAAGGATCATTCAGCGATCTGAAGTCCAGGATGTAAGGGGAGGTTCTAAGAGTTGGGCTAGATGGTGATGGACTGAGAGATCAACCAATTAAAACCCGGCGGCTGTCTGCACCGTTTCCTGCCATTGGACTCCCGTTCTGAGACGCTGTGAAAGCAGACGGTTCAACAGAGAGACACGGCTGATAGATGAGATTACACCTGGTGCATAGAGGCATGGGACCAGGAAGTGGATCTGGGCACAATGCGGATGAGATTACACCTGGTGCATAGAGGCATGGGACCAGGAAGTGGATCTGGTCACAATGCGGATGAGATTACACCTGGTGCATAGAGGCATGGGACCAGGAAATGGATCTGGGCACAATGCGGATGAGGTTACACCTGGTGCATAGAGGCATGGGACCAGGAAGTGGATCTGGGCACAATGCGGATGAGATTACACCTGGTGCATAGAGGCATGGGACCAGGAAGTGGATCTGGTCACAATGCGGATGAGATTACACCTGGTGCATAGAGGCATGGGACCAGGAAGTGGATCTGGGCACAATGCGGATGAGATTACACCTGGTGCATAGAGGCATGGGACCAGGAAGTGGATCTGGGCACAATGCGGATGAGGTTACACCTGGTGCATAGAGGCATGGGACCAGGAAGTGGATCTGGTCACAATGCGGATGAGATTACACCTGGTGCATAGAGGCATGGGACCAGGAAGAGGATCTGGGCACAATGCGGATGAGATTACACCTGGTGCATAGAGGCATGGGACCAGGAAGTGGATCTGGGCACAATGCGGACACAGTTGACAGATACGAGATCTATATTTAAACATCACGTATAAATGTAAATGGCTAAAATGTGACAGGGGACGCAAGTTACCACCGGGTATAAACAGGGCCAATGTGTGAATGAGGAAACGGTGTTGTAACCAATTAGCTAACGAACTGGAGCCCTCCTTCCTGAGTTCTCTCCCTGGGCCCCGTTGGAATACTTTAGACATGTAACCTATTAGCTAACGAACTGGAGCCCTCCTTCCTGAGTTCTCTCCCTGGGCCCCGTTGGAATACTTTAGACATGTAACCAATTAGCTAACGAACTGGAGCCCTCCTTCCTGAGTTCTCTCCCTGGGCCCCGTTGGAATACTTTAGACATGTAACCAATTAGCTAACGAACTGGAGCCCTCCTTCCTGAGTTCTCTCCCTGGGCCCCGTTGGAATACTTTAGACATGCGTCCTTGAAGTGATCACAGATTTGAGTTGGATAGGTGTCAGCCTCACAACTCAGTCTTGGGTTATCTGTCTTTTGATGATTTGAAATCGTGTGTTTGTAAGTCAACAACAAACAAAAACAAACAAAAAAAGTGCACCGTTTTGGGATCCCGCAAGGGGGCCAGGATTGGACAACGCTGGCTGACACCTATCCAATCACATAGATCTGTGATTATCTCCAAGGAAACCAGAAACGAAAGGACACATTTTCTTTCCGTATTTCAACGGGGCTCCTCTCTGTTCCCTCACGCCTTAATAAAGACCCTTTCAAATGTAACATTAAAAGCTTTTAGTCAACGTTGATTTAGTTAAAGATGCCCCACTTCTTCGTTGTTAGATGACGGAGAGTTGAGACTCTCCCAGAAACAGACGGGGCAGTACTGTCAGGAGGGGGGGTCTGAGTGAAGTCCAGCAGGGTCTCTGGCCCAAAGCTGTAGAGAGAAGTCTCTCTTCCCCCCCCCCCCCCATCGTCTCAGTGTTATAACTGCTGTGTCGTTGAAACGAGGGCTGAATATATCCGCTCTGTTCAAAATAGTCTCGTCACAAAATGGCTCTCTATTCCCTATATAGTGCATTTGTTAAAAAAAGGTAGTGCACTATGTAGGGAATAGAGTGCCATTTGGGATTTACATCCCATCAGATTTTATAATATTTTGTAACTTTATTTAGTCTGTTATGCTTCTGTTGGCACTAGAGACCCCATCTCTGTCCGACTGCTGTGGTATCGACACAGTTCCCAATGCTTCAAAACAGACAGTACAATGTGCATGTGAGGACCATACTTCTGTATGTACATGTTCCTGTACGGATAAATACACAGCAGCAGGAAAATACAGTGGGAGTCTTATTCACCTCAGGCCCATTTCGTCACCAGAGAAACACCATGTTCTCATTCTGGACAAATGGCACCCTATTCCCTATATAGTACACTACTATAGACCAGAGCCCTATTCCCTATATAGTGCACTACTATAGACCAGAGCCCTATTCCCTATATAGTGGTACTACTATAGACCAGAGCCCTATTCCCTATATAGTGCACTACTTTAGACCAGAGCCCTATTCCCTATATAGTGCACTACTATAGACCAGAGCCCTATTCCCTATATAGTGCACTACTATAGACCAGAGCCCTATTCCCTATATAGTGCACTACTATAGACCAGAGCCCTATTCCCTATATAGTGCACTACTTTAGACCAGAGCCCTATTCCCTATATAGTGCACTACTATAGACCAGAGCCCTATTCCCTATATAGTGCACTACTATAGACCAGAGCCCTATTCCCTATATAGTGGTACTACTATAGACCAGAGCCCTATTCCCTATATAGTACACTACTATAGACCAGAGCCCTATTCCCTATATAGTGCACTACGGTACCGACCGCCCCCCCCCCCCAGACGGTACCGACCCCCCCCCCCCCCCCCAGATGGACGGTACCGACCGGGCCCCCCCTCCCACAGACGGTACTGACCGACCCCACCCAGACGGTACCGCCCCCCCCCAGACGGTACTGACCGACCCCACCCAGACGGTACCCGCCCCCCCCCAGACGGTACTGACCGACCCCACCCAGACGGTACCGCCCCCCCCACAGACGTACTGACCGACCCCACCCAGACGGTACCGCCCCCCCCCAGACGGTACCGACCGCCCCCCCCCCCAGACGGTACCGACCGACCCCCCCCAGACGGTTACCGACCGCCCCCCCCCAGACGGTACCGACCGCCCCCCCCCCAGACGGTACCGCCCCCCCCAGACGGTACCGACCGCCCCCCCCCCCAGACGGTACCGACCGCCCCCCCCCCAGACGGTACCGACCGCCCCCCCCCAAACGGTACCGACCGGCCCCAGACGGTACCGACCCCCCCCAGACGGTACCGACCGGGCCCCCCCCAGACGGTACCGACCGCCCCCCCCCAGACGGTACCGACCACCAGTGACAAGAAAAACAAGTGTTACCCGTTGAATTGTTGATGAATTTATTCCCCATTTGAATCAAAACGACTACAGATGTATCAGACAGGCGATTGGCTGCAGTGCTTCACCTCAGCGACAGACAAAAAGGACACTTGGACAACAACCAAACCGAGAGATGAATGAAAAGAGCCTCCTTTCACACCAACTGATGCCTTGTGGGAAACAGACTGTGACCCGACTAACAGGACCTTCTCCCTGCATCCAAAAATGGTGCGCTACTTTTGACCGGCGCTAGAAAGAGATATATCTATAATGTCTGAGAGGCTGTGAGAAGGGAGACATATTCCCATAGAAAGACAATTACTGAAGCAGACGTTCCCTTTCAACTCAATGAGACAGTTATGGGTGAACCCGGCGGCCATGTTGAGTGAGTGTGAGTCCATTTACTCAGACAGGTACACAGTTATGGGTGAACCCGGCGGCCATATTGAGTGAGTGTAATTCCACGAGGGGGGGGGGAGAAGGGAATTGGAGTCCCATTTACTCAAGACGGGTAAAATAATTAATCTCACTCAAGCACAACATATTTTCCATTTATCTTTTACAATAAATACAGTCTTACAAAGCAAAAAGATTGTGAACACACATTCAGTAGAAACACACAGACAGACAGGACCACTACTTTTAACCAAAGCCCCTATGGGGGACCCTATTCCCTACGTAGAGCACTAGATAGGGAATAGGGAGCCATTTGAAATGAATCCTCAACACACCCTTTTCAAAAACAATATTTGTTCTTCATGTTTGTTCCTCAGAGAGCTGGACAGAGCAGGGAGAAAAACACACCCTCTTCATAACTAGATCTACCAACACTTTAAAAATGTCTTCTCTCGTCCACAACCAGAAGAACCACATCGTAACAGGATCGCTAACCGTTAAAAAGATCAGCCTGCTTCTCATGTTTAATTAAAACTATAGCAGCAGTAGTATTCAATCTAGACGGAATGTTACTGAATCCACACAGGAAGGTGAATATGGGGGGGTCATTCAACGAGTCTCACGCCTGTTAGGAGCAAAGAGACAGCGGAGCCTGTTGAACTTTCACAGTAATACAAAATAAAATCACAAATGAACCATGTTTTATAACTAAAAATGTGTTGCTACGCAACGCAGGCAAAATAAAACATTTCATTTCAACTGTCACGTGTCTCTGTTACAGGCGTGTCTAGTCCAGGTGTGTCTAGTCCAGGTGAGTCTAGTCCAGGTGTGTCTCTGTTACAGTGTGTCTAGTCCAGGTGTGTCTAGTCCAGGTGTGTCTCTGTTACAGTGTCTAGTCCAGGTGTGTCTCTGTTACAGTGTGTCTCTGTTAGTGTGTCTAGTCCAGGTGTGTCTAGTCCAGGTGTGTCTCTGTTACAGTGTGTCTAGTCCTGGTGTGTCTAGTCCTGGTGTGTCTCTGTTACTGCATGTCTAGTCCAGGTGTGTCTCTGTTACAGTGTGTCTAGTCCAGGTGTGTCTAGTCCAGGTGTGTCTAGTCCAGGTGTGTCTAGTCCAGGTGTGTCTCTGTTACTGCATGTCTAGTCCAGGTGTGTCTCTGTTACAGTGTGTCTCTGTTAGTGTGTCTAGTCCAGGTGTGTCTAGTCCAGGTGTGTCTCTGTTACAGTGTGTCTAGTCCAGGTGTGTCTAGTCCAGGTGTGTCTCTGTTACTGCATGTCTAGTCCAGGTGTGTCTCTGTTACAGTGTGTCTAGTCCAGGTGTGTCTAGTCCAGGTGTGTGTCTAGTCCAGGTGTGTGTCTAGTCCAGGTGTGTGAAGATAAACCTCGTTGTAGACGACCCCTCTGGCATCACATGACAAAATGTCCTCCTATTCCCTTTCTAGTTCACTAGTTCAGACCATCAAGCTGGTCAAGGTAGTGCACTAGGTAGGGAATAGGGGCCTGGTCTAAAGTAGTGCACTAGATAGGGAACAGGGGCCATTCCAGATTGGAGAGCTGTCAGCGAGACAGGCAAGGATAAAGAGGGTTCAAATAAACATGACCTTGAGTACACAGGAGCTAGGGGCCTGGGACTGGGGTGGAGGGGCACAGGACTGGACCTGGGGTGGAGGGGCACAGGACTGGACCTGGGGCGGAGGGGCACAGGACTGGACCTGGGGCGGAGGGGCACAGGACTGGACCTGGGGCGGAGGGGCACAGGACTGGACCTGGGGAAAGGGACTGGACCTGGGGCGGAGGGGCACAGGACTGGACCTGGGGAACAGGACTGGACCTGGGGCGGAGGGGCACAGGACTGGACCTGGGGCGGAGGGGCACAGGACTGGACCTGGGGCGGAGGGGCACAGGACTGGACCTGGGGCACAGGACTGGACCTGGGGCACAGGACTGGACCTGGGGCGGAGGGGCACAGGACTGGACCTGGGGCGGAGGGGCACAGGACTGGACCTGGGGCGGAGGGGCACAGGACTGGACCTGGGGCGGAGGGGCACAGGACTGGACCTGGGGCGGAGGGGCACAGGACTGGACCTGGGGCGGAGGGGCACAGGACTGGACCTGGGGAAAGGGACTGGACCTGGGGCGGAGGGGCACAGGACTGGACGGGGGGAACAGGACTGGACCTGGGGCGGAGGGGCACAGGACTGGACCTGGGGCGGAGGGGCACAGGACTGGACCTGGGGAACAGGACTGGACCTGGGGCGGAGGGCACAGGACTGGACCTGGGGCGGAGGGGCACAGGACTGGACCTGGGGCACAGGACTGGACCTGGGCACAGGACTGGACCTGGGGGCACAGGACTGGACCTGGGGCACAGGACTGGACCTGGGTCGGAGGGGCACAGGACTGGACCTGGGGGCACAGGACTGGACCTGGGGCGGAGGGGCACAGGACTGGACCTGGGGCGGAGGGGCACAGGACTGGACCTGGGGCGGAGGGGCACAGGACTGGACCTGGGGCGGAGGGGCACAGGACTGGACCTGGGGCGGAGGGGCACAGGACTGGACCTGGGGCGGAGGGGCACAGGACTGGACCTGGGGCGGAGGGGCACAGGACTGGACCTGGGGCGGAGGGGCACAGGACTGGACCTGGGCGGAGGGGCACAGGACTGGACCTGGGGGGCACAGGACTGGACCTGGGGCGGAGGGGCACAGGACTGGACCTGGGGCGGAGGGGCACAGGACTGGACCTGGGGCGGAGGGGCACAGGACTGGACCTGGGGCGGAGGGGCACAGGACTGGACCTGGGGCGGAGGGGCACAGGACTGGACCTGGGGCGGAGGGGCACAGGACTGGACCTGGGGCACAGGACTGGACCTGGGGCACAGGACTGGACCTGGGGCACAGGACTGGACCTGGGGCGGAGGGGCACAGGACTGGACCTGGGGCGGAGGGGCACAGGACTGGACCTGGGGCGGAGGGGCACAGGACTGGACCTGGGGCGGAGGGGCACAGGACTGGACCTGGGGCGGAGGGGCACAGGACTGGACCTGGGGCGGAGGGGCACAGGACTGGACCTGGGGCACAGGACTGGACCTGGGGCGGAGGGGCACAGGACTGGACCTGGGGCGGAGGGGCACAGGACTGGACCTTGGGCGGAGGGGCACAGGACTGGACCTTGGGTGGAGGGGCACAGGACTGGACCTGGGGCGGAGGGGCACAGGACTGGACCTGGGGCGGAGGGGCACAGGACTGGGGTTAGTTATCTAAGCTTTCTTCTCCTCCAGTATGTTGTGCAGTTCATCAGCATCCTCTGCTGTTTTGACCCTGATGAGCATGGCGACAGGGTTGCTAGGGTTGTTGTGGTCCACGACAGGGTTAGGAACACAAATCACCATCACGTTGTTCTTCCCCATCCTGGAACAGGGTATGGAGGGCTGGACCAGGATGTTCAACAGGATGTTACCTGGAGGAGAGAGAGGGGGGGGAGGAGAGAGAGAGAGAGAGAGGGAGGGAGAGAGAGAGAGAGTTGTTATTGATGAGGTCTGGACCAGGATGTTACCTGGAGGAGAGAGAGAGAGGAGGAGGGATGAGACTGCATATATCCACAGTAATACCTCAGATATCCACAGTAATACCTCAGATATCCACAGTAATACCTCAGTATGGCCACTAGAGGGATGAGACTGCATATATCCACAGTAATACCTCAGATATCCACAGTAATACCTCAGATATCCACAGTAATACCTCAGATATCCACAGTACTACCTCAGATATCCACAGTACTACCTCAGATATCCACAGTAATACCTCAGATATCCACAGTAATACCTCAGATATCCACAGTAATACCTCAGTATGGCCACTAGAGGGATGAGACTGCAGATATCCACAGTACTACCTCCGATATCCACAGTACTACCTCCGATATCCACAGTACTACCTCCGATATCCACAGTACTACCTCCGATATCCACAGTACTACCTCCGATATCCACAGTACTACCTCCGATATCCACAGTACTACCTCCGATATCCACAGTACTACCTCCGATATCCACAGTAGTACCTCCGATATCCACAGTAGTACCTCCGATATCCACAGTAGTACCTCCGATATCCACAGTAGTACCTCCGATATCCACAGTAGTACCTCCGATATCCACAGTAGTACCTCAGATATCCACAGTAATACCTTAGTATGGCCACTAGAGGGACGATACTACAGATATCCACAGTACTACCTCAGATATCCACAGTAATACCTCAGATATCCACAGTACTACCTCAGATATCCACAGTACTACCTCAGATATCCACAGTACTACCTCAGATATCCACAGTACTACCTCAGATATCCACAGTACTACCTCAGATATCCACAGTACTACCTCAGATATCCACAGTACTACCTCAGATATCCACAGTACTACCTCAGATATCCACAGTACTACCTCAGTATGGCCACTAGAGGAATGAGACTGCAGGTATCACAGTAATACCTCAGATGGCCACTAGAGGGATGAGACTGCAGATATCCACAGTACTACCTCCGATATCCACAGTACTACCTCCGATATCCACAGTACTACCTCCGATATCCACAGTACTACCTCCGATATCCACAGTACTACCTCCGATATCCACAGTACTACCTCCGATATCCACAGTACTACCTCCGATATCCACAGTAGTACCTCCGATATCCACAGTAATACCTTAGTATGGCCACTAGAGGGGCGAGACTACAGATATCCACAGTAATACCTCAGATATGCACAGTAATACCTCAGATATGCACAGTAATACCTCAGATATCCACAGTAATACCTCAGATATCCACAGTAATACCTCAGATATCCACAGTAATACCTCAGATATCCACAGTAATACCTCAGATATCCACAGTAATACCTCAGATATCCACAGTAATACCTCAGTCTGGCCACTAGAGGGAGGAGATGAGTTCAGTAAATTCCTCATGTTGGCTACAGCTCTATAGTTCCACAGCAGCCAAACAGGAGGCCTAAAGCCATCTTCAACACAGCCTTAAAAGTATGCTCAATGTGGTAAGGTTTAATAAGGCTTAATGCGGTAAGGTTTAATAAGGCTTAATGCGATAAGGTTTAATAAGGTAAAGGGTAAGGTTTAATAAGGCTTAATGTGGTCAGGTTTAATAAGGTAAAGGGTAAGGTTTAATAAGGCTTAATGTGGTAAGGTTTAATAAGGCTTAATGCTGTAAGGTTTAATAAGGCTTAATGTGGTAAGGTTTAATAAGGTAAAGGGTAAGGTTTAATAAGGCTTAATGTGGTCAGGTTTAATAAGGTAAAGGGTAAGGTTTAATAAGGCTTAATGTGGTAAGGTTTAATAAGGCTTAATGTGGTAAGGTTTAATAAGGCTTAATGCGGTAAGGTTTAATAAGGCTTAATGCTGTAAGGTTTAATAAGGTAAAGGGTAAGGTTTAATGCGGTAAGGTTTAATAAGGCTTAATAAGACTTAATGCAGTAAGGTTTAATAAGGCTTCATGTGGTAAGGTTTAATAAGGCTTCATGCGGTAAGGTTTAATAAGGCTTAATGCGATAAGGTTTAATAAGGCTTAATGCGGTAAGGTTTAATAAGGCTTAATGCTGTAAGGTTTAATAAGGCTTAATGTGGTAAGGTTTAATAAGGCTTAATGCTGTAAGGTTTAATAAGGCTTAATGCGATAAGGTTTAATAAGGTAAAGGGTCAGGTTTAATAAGGCTTAATAAGACTTAATGCAGTAAGGTTTAATAAGGCTTCATGCGGTAAGGTTTAATAAGGCTTAATGTGGTAAGGTTTAATAAGGCTTAATGCGGTAAGGTTTAATAAGGTAAAGTTCTATATTTTAATAACATACCCAGGTTGGTATCTTTCACACCACTGAGTACAGTCTAGGTCTCTAGATAAGGTTTAATAAGGAAAGATTTAATAAGGAAAGGGTTAATAAGGTTTAATAAGGGTTAATAAGGTTTAATAAGGGTTAATAAGGTTTAATAAGGTTTAATAAGGAAAGGGTTAATAAGGTTTAATAAGGACATTTTTAATAAGGAAAGGTTTAATAAGGTTTAATAAGGTTTAATAAGGGTTAATATTTTAAAAACATACCCAGGTTGGTGTCAGCGCGGACCAACAGCTGTGTCTTTCCGTCCGACGTCGTTTTCAGATGCAGCGTCCCGACTCCCTTCTCCTTGAACTCCGTCTCCTTCTTATAGAAGAGTTTACACCTGGAACACACCTATAACGTCAATCTCCTCGTTTTGGAACAAACACATTTCTGAAAAATACCGGACATGTGTAACAAATACAAAAAAAAGCGTAGAATAATGGACTGTTTCGTAAGCATAGAATAACTGTAAACTTTCGTTATGTTATCTAATATAGTCAGTCTTTTCCAGCGAGTTGAAAAGGTTTTTGAAGCGACGCACTGGTAAAATATAACATTGTAAAACGTTTTGGTAAATGTGACCCATAATACATTCCATTGGAAATGTCTAACACGTATAAAGCAGATCCTACAGATGTATTAGAGCCATATTTATTATTATTATTATTATTATATTTATTTTTTTAAATGTTTCTGTAAACGAAGACCTACTTTTTGGAGTAGAAGGCGTCAGTCTCCTTGATCTCCTGGACTTCCACTTTGGGTGGTTCGTCCGATTCCTCCCCGTTTTCATCTACGGGGCGACAAGGAAGAGACGGACAGACGTTATGAAGAGCACGAAACATTATTTCATTAATGAAAAAAAGTGTCTGATAAGCAAATGTACAGATGAAACAAACATACGGCTTAAATCCCCTTTACACTGAGAATATTCACTATTTATTTTCCACAATGACCTTACATGTGAGCTCAGACCGTTGAATGTGAGATCTAATAAAAAGAGATTTAATCTGGAATTAAAAACCTGAATGTGAGATCTAATAGAGGTTTAATCTGGGATTAAAAACCTGAATGTGAGATCTAATAGAGGTTTAATCTCTAGGACTAAAAACCTGAATGTGAGACTAATAGAGGTTTAATCTCTAGGATTAAAAACCTGAATGTGAGATCTAATAGAGGTTTAATCTCTAGGATTAAAAACCTGAATGTGAGATCTAATAGAGGTTTAATCTCTAGGATTAAAAACCTGAATGTGAGATCTAATAGAGGTTTAATCTCTAGGATTAAAAACCTGAATGTGAGATCTAAGAGAGGTTTAATCTGGGGTTAAAAACCTGAATGTGAGATCTAATAGAGGTTTAATCTGGGATTAAAAACCTGAATGTGAGATCTAATAGAGGTTTAATCTCTAGGACTAAAAACCTGAATGTGAGACTAATAGAGGTTTAATCTCTAGGATTAAAAACCTGAATGTGAGATCTAATAGAGGTTTAATCTCTAGGATTAAAAACCTGAATGTGAGATCTAATAGAGGTTTAATCTCTAGGATTAAAAACCTGAATGTGAGATCTAATAGAGGTTTAATCTCTAGGATTAAAAACCTGAATGTGAGATCTAAGAGAGGTTTAATCTGGGGTTAAAAACCTGAATGTGAGATCTAATAGAGGTTTAATCTCTAGGATTAAAAACCTGAATGTGAGATCTAATAGAGGTTTAATCTGGGATTAAAAACCTGAATGTGAGATCTAATAGAGGTTTAATCTGGGATTAAAAACCTGAATGTGAGATCTAATAGAGGTTTAATCTGGGATTAAAAACCTGAATGTGAGATCTAAGAGAGGTTTAATCTGGGGTTAAAAACCTGAATGTGAGATCTAATAGAGGTTTAATCACTAGGATTAAAAACCTGAATGTGAGATCTAATAGAGGTTTAATCTCTAGGATTAAAAACCTGAATGTGAGATCTAATAGAGGTTTAATCTCTAGGATTAAAAACCTGAATGTGAGATCTAATAGAGGTTTAATCTGGGGTTAAAAACCTGAATGTGAGATCTAATAGAGTTTTAATCTGGAATTAAAAACCTGAATGTGAGATCTAATAGAGGTTTAATCTCTAGGATTAAAAACCTGAATGTGAGATCTAATAGAGGTTTAATCTCTAGGATTAAAAACCTGAATGTGAGATCTAAGAGAGGTTTAATCTGGGGTTAAAAACCTGAATGTGAGATCTAATAGAGGTTTAATCTCTAGGATTAAAAACCTGAATGTGAGATCTAATAGAGGTTTAATCTGGGATTAAAAACCTGAATGTGAGATCTAATAGAAGTTGTGTTGTCCATCACTAGCATCACCATATCACCAGGTAACATTCTGGGTGTGTTGTCTAGCAGCGCCATATCACCAGGTAACATTCTGGGTGTGTTGTCTAGCAGCACCATATCACCAGGTAACATTCTGGGTGTGTTGTCTAACAGCACCATATCACCAGGTAACATTCTGGGTGTGTTGTCTAGCAGCACCATATCACCAGGTAACATTCTGGGTGTGTTGTCTAGCAGCACCATATCACCAGGTAACATTCTGGGTGTGTTGTCTAGCAGCACCATATCACCAGGTAACATTCTGGGTGTGTTGTCTACCAGCACCATATCACCAGGTAACATTCTGGGTGTGTTGTCTAGCAGCGCCATATCACCAGGTAACATTCTGGGTGTGTTGTCTACCAGCACCATATCACCAGGTAACATTCTGGGTGTGTTGTCTAGCAGCACCATATCACCAGGTAACATTCTGGGTGTGTTGTCTAGCAGCACCATATCACCAGGTAACATTCTGGGTGTGTTGTCTAGCAGCATCATATCACCAGGTAACATTCTGGGTGTGTTGTCTAGCAGCGCCATATCACCAGGTAACATTCTGGGTGTGTTGTCTAGCAGCGCCATATCACCAGGTAACATTCTGGGTGTGTTGTCTAACAGCACCATATCACCAGGTAACATTCTGGGTGTGTTGTCTAACAGCACCATATCACCAGGTAACATTCTGGGTGTGTTGTCTAGCAGCGCCATATCACCAGGTAACATTCTGGGTGTGTTGTCTAGCAGCGCCATATCACCAGGTAACATTCTGGGTGTGTTGTCTAGCAGCGCCATATCACCAGGTAACATTCTGGGTGTGTTGTCTACCAGCACCATATCACCAGGTAACATTCTGGGTGTGTTGTCTACCAGCACCATATCACCAGGTAACATTCTGGGTGTGTTGTCTAGCAGCGCCATATCACCAGGTAACATTCTGGGTGTGTTGTCTAGCAGCACCATATCACCAGGTAACATTCTGGGTGTGTTGTCTACCAGCACCATATCACCAGGTAACATTCTGGGTGTGTTGTCTACCAGCACCATATCACCAGGTAACATTCTGGGTGTGTTGTCTAACAGCACCATATCACCAGGTAACATTCTGGGTGTGTTGTCTGGCAGCACCATATCACCAGGTAACATTCTGGGTGTGTTGTCTAGCAGCGCCATATCACCAGGTAACATTCTGGGTGTGTTGTCTAACAGCACCATATCACCAGGTAACATTCTGGGTGTGTTGTCTAGCAGCACCATATCACCAGGTAACATTCTGGGTGTGTTGTCTGGCAGCACCATATATAATATCTTGCCACATGATATCACAGCTGTCAGGACAGTAAAGTATAATATTTATATTGTACCTGTTGTCTGGGTGGGGGCAGCCTCAGCTTTGGCCCCACTGAAGGAGAAGGCAGGAGGTGCAGCACCTCCGAACAGAGAGGTGGAGAAGACACTGGGAGCTTCTCCGGAGCTCCGAGACCCCAACGCTGAGCTGCTCCCCTTCTGGCCCAAGTTGAAGCTGATGCCAGCGGGGATCGGAGCGAGAGCGACGGCTGAGCTTTCCACCGGGGCCGCGGCGCTGCCGTCCTCGTCCTTACTGAAGGAGAACAGCGGCGCCGTGGCTGTCGAGCCAGCGGTACCGGAGGAGGAGGGTGGTGGCTTCTCCTCTGGTCCCCCTGCGCCGCTACGGCTCTCTGAGCTCTCGTCCGCCACCGCCACCGCAGCTCCTATCACAGCTCCACTCCCTCCGTATTTCTTATCGATGCTGGCCAGGTGCTTTTCATAGTCCCTGAAGATGGGGTTCAGGTCACAGAGGGGGTTTCCGTTAACGTGCTTGGTGATCCAGTCCCTGACGGAGCAGTTGAGAGCTGTGAGCTGCCTACTGTATTCCTGGTTGTTACCGCTGTTAGAGGAGAGAGGGGAGCTGGAGATGAGAGACTGACTGGAAACCACGGGGGAGGAACCATTAGACCGCTGCCCCGCGATGACAGCACTGGAGGAGGGACCGCTGAATGTTAATGAACCTAGGAGAGGAGGGATAGAGGAGAGGAGGGGGAGGGGGGATAGAGGAGAGGAGGGGGAGGGGGGATAGAGGAGAGGAGGAGAGGAGGAGGGGGGATAGAGGAGAGGAGGAGAGGAGGAGGGGGGGATAGAGGAGAGGAGGAGAGGAGGAGGGGGGATAGAGGAGAGGAGGAGGAGGAGAGGAGGAGGGGGGATAGAGAGGAGAGGAGGAGGGGGGATAGAGGAGAGGAGAGGAGGGGGGGTGAGGAGATAGAGAGGAGGAGGGGGGATAGAGAGGAGGAGGGGGGATAGAGGAGAGGAGGGGGATAGAGGAGAGGAGGGGGATAGAGGAGAGGAGGGGGATAGAGGAGAGGAGGGGGATAGAGGAGAGGAGGGGGATAGAGGAGAGGAGGAGGGGGGATAGAGGAGAGGAGAGGAGGGGGACAGAGGAGAGGAGGAGATGGGGATAGAGGAGAGGAGATAGAGGAGGGGAGGGATAGAGGAGAGGAGGGGGAGGGATAGAGGAGAGGGGATAGAGGAGGGGGAGGGATAGAGGAGAGGGGATAGGGATAGAGGAGAGGGGATAGAGGAGGGGGAGGGATAGAGGAGAGGGGATAGAGGAGAGGAGATAGAGGAGGGGAGGGATAGAGGAGAGGAGATAGAGGAGGGGAGGGATAGAGGAGAGGAGGGGGAGGGATAGAGGAGAGGGGATAGAGGAGAGGGGATAGAGGAGAGGAGGAGGAGGGATAGAGGAGAGGAGGAGGTGGGATAGAGAGGAGGAGGAGGTGAAGAGAGAACCAGAATGTAAACGTTACAGCAGAGAGAGAAGCAGTGATACCTCAGAGTAGAGCCTTAAGGCTTCAGCACGAGTCACGTCGGCTGGCATCTAGCGAACACAACGACTGTGTTCCAATACCTTCCTCCTTCGCTTCACAAAACAAGGAAGAAAAGGCAATAGCACCGTTTGTCCATTTTGAGACGCTGTAGCCTGTAAACACTTCCTCAAAAAACAGTCCAGATTTCATCTAAGATAACTCAAGACATACCATATATTTCTACATCTGACTAGGATGTTTGGTGCAGAATTTCTCAAGTGAAAAGATTTGGATGAAAACTAGCCTGTCACCGAGTGACAAACAGATCTGTGAAGAATCATGCCGAAGCCCAAAACATCACAAAATGGCGGCATCCATATATGGACAAACTGTTTCAGATGGGAAGCCTGCGGACGCCCTCAGTATGCCCTGTGTTTCAGATGGGAAGCCTGCGGACGCCCTCAGTATGCCCTGGTGTTTCAGATGGGAAGCCTGCGGACGCCCTCAGTATGCCCTGTGTTTCAGATGGGAAGCCTGCGGACGCCCTCAGTATGCCCTGTGTTTCAGATGGGAAGCCTGCGGACGCCCTCAGTATGCCCTGTGTTTCAGATGGGAAGCCTGCGGACGCCCTCAGTATGCCCTGGTGTTTCAGATGGGAAGCCTGCGGACGCCCTCAGTATGCCCTGGTGTTTCAGATGGGAAGCCTGCGGACGCCCTCAGTATGCCCTGTGTTTCAGATGGGAAGCCTGCGGACGCCCTCAGTATGCCCTGGTGTTTCAGATGGGAAGCCTGCGGACGCCCTCAGTATGCCCTGGTGTTTCAGATGGGAAGCCTGCGGACGCCCTCAGTATGCCCTGGTGTTTCAGATGGGAAGCCTGCGGACGCCCTCAGTATGCCCTGTGTTTCAGAAGGGAAGCACACTCACGCCCACAGTATGCCCTGTGTTTCAGATGGGAAGCCTGCGGACGCCCTCAGTATGCCCTGGTGTTTCAGATGGGAAGCCTGCGGACGCCCTCAGTATGCCCTGGTGTTTCAGATGGGAAGCCTGCGGACGCCCTCAGTATGCCCTGTGTTTCAGATGGGAAGCCTGCGGACGCCCTCAGTATGCCCTGTGTTTCAGATGGGAAGCCTGCGGACGCCCTCAGTATGCCCTGTGTTTCAGATGGGAAGCCTGCGGACGCCCTCAGTATGCCCTGTGTTTCAGATGGGAAGCCTGCGGACGCCCTCAGTATGCCCTGTGTTTCAGATGGGAAGCCTGGGGACGCCCTCAGTATGCCCTGGTGTTTCAGATGGGAAGCCTGCGGACGCCCTCAGTATGCCCTGGTGTTTCAGATGGGAAGCCTGCGGACGCCCTCAGTATGCCCTGTGTTTCAGATGGGAAGCCTGCGGACGCCCTCAGTATGCCCTGTGTTTCAGATGGGAAGCACGCGGACGCCCTCAGTATGCCCTGTGTTTGACGGTAGAGAAGGAGAGCTATGTGGCAGTGACAGCACCACCCAGAGCGAGAGACGGAGAACGAGAGACGGAGAGCGAGAGACGGAGAGAGACGGACAGCGAGAGACGGAGAGAGAGAGACGGACAGCGAGAGACGGAGAGCGAGAGGCGGAGAGCGAGAGGCGGAGAGCGAGAGACGGAGAGCGAGAGACGGAGAGAGACGGACAGCGAGAGACGGACAGCGAGAGGCGGAGAGCGAGAGGCGGAGAGCGAGAGGCGGAGAGCGAGAGGCGGAGAGCGAGAGACGGAGAGCGAGAGACGGACAGCGAGAGACGGACAGCGAGAGACGGACAGCGAGAGACGGACAGCGAGAGACGGACAGCGAGAGGCGGACAGCGAGAGACGGACAGCGAGAGGCGGACAGCGAGAGGCGGAGAGCGAGAGGCGGAGAGCGAGAGGCGGAGAGCGAGAGACGGAGAGAGAGAGACGGACAGCGAGAGACGGAGAGAGAGAGACGGACAGCGAGAGACGGAGAACGAGAGGCGGACAGCGAGAGACGGAGAACGAGAGGCGGAGAGCGAGAGGCGGAGAGCGAGAGGCGGAGAGCGAGAGGCGGAGAGCGAGAGGCGGAGAGCGAGAGGCGGAGAGCGAGAGGCGGAGAGCGAGAGGCGGAGAGCGAGAGGCGGAGAGCGAGAGGCGGAGAGCGAGAGGCGGAGAGCGAGAGACGGACAGCGAGAGACGGACAGCGAGAGACGGACAGCGAGAGACGGAGAGCGAGAGACGGAGAGCGAGAGACGGAGAGCGAGAGACGGAGAGCGAGAGACGGAGAGCGAGAGGCGGAGAGCGAGAGGCGGAGAGCGAGAGGCGGAGAGCGAGAGGCGGAGAGCGAGAGACGGAGAGCGAGAGGCGGAGAGAGAGAGACGGACAGCGAGAGACGGACAGCGAGAGGCGGAGAGCGAGAGACGGACAGCGAGAGGCGGAGAGAGAGAGACGGACAGCGAGAGACGGACAGCGAGAGACGGACAGCGAGAGGCGGAGAGCGAGAGGCGGAGAGCGAGAGACGGAGAGCGAGAGGCGGAGAGAGAGAGACGGACAGCGAGAGACGGACAGCGAGAGACGGACAGCGAGAGACGGACAGCGAGAGACGGAGAGAGAGAGACGGACAGCGAGAGACGGAGAGAGAGAGACGGACAGCGAGAGACGGAGAACGAGCACGTCCTAGACTGACTGACTACTGGAGCATCTCTGTTCTGTCATTCTGCCCTCAGGCACCACACTGGGAGAGGAGAAGACACACACAGCGAAGCCCACTGATTCAGCTCCATTATCCTCATACCAGATCCACAGAGGGAACCCCACTGATTCAGCTCCATTATCCTGTAATACCAGATCCACAGAGGGAACCCCACTGATTCAGCTCCATTATCCTGTAATACCAGATCCACAGAGGGAACCCCACTGATTCAGCTTCATTATCCTCATACCAGACCCACAGAGGGAACCCCACTGATTCAGCTCCATTATCCTGTAATACCAGATCCACAGAGGGAACCCCACTGATTCAGCTCCATTATCCTGTAATACCAGATCCACAGAGGGAACCCCACTGATTCAGCTCCATTATCCTGTAATACCAGATCCACAGAGGGAACCCCACTGATTCAGCTCCATTATCCTGTAATACCAGATCCACAGAGGGAACCCCACTGATTCAGCTTCATTATCCTCATACCAGACCCACAGAGGGAACCCCACTGATTCAGCTCCATTATCCTGTAATACCAGATCCACAGAGGGAACCCCACTGATTCAGCTCCATTATCCTGTAATACCAGATCCACAGAGGGAACCCCACTGATTCAGCTCCATTATCCTGTAATACCAGATCCACAGAGGGAACCCCACTGATTCAGCTCCATTATCCTGTAATACCAGATCCACAGAGAGAACCCCACTGATTCAGCTCCATTATCCTCATACCAGATCCACAGAGGGAACCCCACTGATTCAGCTCCATTATCCTGTAATACCAGATCCACAGAGGGAACCCCACTGATTCAGCTCCATTATCCTGTAATACCAGATCCACATAGGGAACCCCACTGATTCAGCTCCATTATCCTGTAATACCAGATCCGCAGAGAGAACCCCACTGATTCAGCTCCATTATCCTGTAATACCACATCCACAGAGGGAACCCCACTGATTCAGCTCCATTATCCTGTAATACCAGATCCACAGAGGGAACCCCACTGATTCAGCTCCATTATCCTGTAATACCAGATCCACAGAGGGAACCCCACTGATTCAGCTCCATTATCCTGTAATACCAGATCCACAGAGGGAACCCCACTGATTCAGCTCCATTATCCTGTAATACCAGATCCACAGAGGGAACCCCACTGATTCAGCTCCATTATCCTGTAATACCAGATCCACAGAGGGAACCCCACTGATTCAGCTCCATTATCCTGTAATACCAGATCCACAGAGGGAACCCCACTGATTCAGCTCCATTATCCTGTAATACCAGATCCACATAGGGAACCCCACTGATTCAGCTCCATTATCCTGTAATACCAGATCCACAGAGGGAACCCCACTGATTCAGCTCCATTATCCTGTAATACCAGATCCGCAGAGAGAACCCCACTGATTCAGCTCCATTATCCTGTAATACCAGATCCACAGAGGGAACCCCACTGATTCAGCTCCATTATCCTGTAATACCAGATCCACATAGGGAACCCCACTGATTCAGCTCCATTATCCTGTAATACCAGATCCGCAGAGAGAACCCCACTGATTCAGCTCCATTATCCTGTAATACCACATCCACAGAGGGAACCCCACTGATTCAGCTCCATTATCCTGTAATACCAGATCCACAGAGGGAACCCCACTGATTCAGCTTCATTATCCTGTAATACCAGATCCACAGAGGGAACCCCACTGATTCAGCTCCATTATCCTCATACCAGATCCACAGAGGGAACCCCACTGATTCAGCTCCATTATCCTGTAATACCAGATCCACAGAGGGAACCCCACTGATTCAGCTCCATTATCCTGTAATACCAGATCCACAGAGGGAACCCCACTGATTCAGCTCCATTATCCTCATACCAAATCCACAGAGGGAACCCCACTGATTCAGCTCCATTATCCTGTAATACCAGATCCACAGAGGGAACCCCACTGATTCAGCTCCATTATCCTGTAATACCAGATCCCGCTCAACAATGGAGGATTTTCAAAAGTTATGCTATCGGACTTGCACATTAACTGCACAAAACAATCAATCAGTCTCTTACCTGGTGTGGTGGTGGTCTTGGTGGCAGTAGACGAGGTGAACCCAGTGAAGGCTGGAGTGACGGGTTTGACGCTGTTCCCATTGGACAGTCCAGACAGGGGTTTAAACCCTACCCCGTTCCCGAACCCGGAGAAGGTCGCGACCCCCCCAGCGGCTGGCCCGGTTCCAGACGTAGGGGCCAGGGAGAAACCTTTAAACACTTTGAACGCTCCTCCACTCTGCCCCTGTAGGCAGAAAAGACAGGAAGGAAGCAAATGATTCACTAGGGAACTGGATGCTCCCATCTCCCTCCATTAGGCTAAAACATCACCGGAGGGGGGCGCTTTAAAAAGGACTTCTGGCATCCAAGGAAGGAAGGAAGGAAGGAAGGAAGGAAGGAAGGAAGGAAGGAAGGAAGGAAGGAAGGAAGGACTGCTGAATTGGGTTAAAGTAAAGCGGGGAGGAAGGAAGGAAGGAAGGAAGGAAGGAAGGAAGGAAGGAAGGAAGGAAGGAAGGAAGGAAGGAAGGAAGGAAGGAAGCACTGCTGAATTGGGTTAAAGTCAAGCTGGGAGGAAGGAAGGAAGGAAGGAAGCACTGCTGAATTGGGTTAAAGTCAAGCTGGGAGGAAGGAAGGAAGGAAGGAAGCACTGCTGAATTGGGTTAAAGTCAAGCTGGGAGGAAGGAAGGAAGGAAGGAAGGAAGGAAGGAAGCACTGCTGAATTGGGTTAAAGTCAAGCTGGGAGGAAGGAAGGAAGGAAGGAAGGAAGGAAGGAAGGAAGGAAGGAAGGAAGGAAGGAAGGAAGGAAGGAAGGGACTGCTGAATTGGGTTAAAGTCAAGCTGGGAGGAAGGAAGGAAGGAAGGAAGGAAGGAAGGAAGGAAGGAAGGAAGGAAGGAAGGAAGGAAGGAAGGAAGGAAGGAAGGACTGCTGAATTGGGTTAAAGTCAAGCTGGGTTGTGTTCAGTAGCCACTAAAACTGACGAAAACGTGAAAACAGGGATGCAGTTACCACCTGAACTTATGCAATAAGAAACGCTTGTTCCTTCATCTAATGAACATGACCCAGGTTCCCCCCCCCCTGACAGACTAAGACAGCATGCAGTGAGCTAGTTCCTGTTGGTTAGTCAGTCAGGAAGCCTACCTCTGAACCAGCAGCACGACGCTTGGCCTTCTTGATGGGCCTGCTCTTCATCACATCGTCACTAGCGATGGAAAACGTCCCCGCCTGATGAACACCATCAGAAAACTATTAGAAATAGGATCAAATATGTACAATACATCCTCACTGTGTAATATAGTCCATCCTCACTGTGTATTATAGTCCATCCTCACTGTGTAATATAGTCCATCCTCACTGTGTATTATAGTCCATCCTCACTGTGTAATATAGTCCATCCTCACTGTGTAATATAGTCCATCCTCACTGTGTAATATAGTCCATCCTCACTGTGTAATATAGTCCATCCTCACTGTGTAATATAGTCCATCCTCACTGTGTAATATAGTCCATCCTCACTGTGTAATATAGTCCATCCTCACTGTGTAATATAGTCCATCCTCACTGTGTAATATAGTCCATCTCACGTGTAAGTCCATCCTCACTGTGTAATATAGTCCATCCTCACTGTGTATATAGTCCATCCTCACTGTGTAATATAGTCCATCCTCACTGTGTAATATAGTCCATCCTCACTGTGTAATATAGTCCATCCTCACTGTGTAATATAGTCCATCCTCACTGTGTAATATAGTCCATCCTCACTGTGTAATATAGTCCATCCTCACTGTGTAATAGTCCATCCTCACTGTGTAATATAGTCCATCCTTACTGTGTAATATAGTCCATCCTCACTGTGTAATATAGTCCATCCTTACTGTGTAATATAGTCCATCCTCACTGTGTAATATAGTCCATCCTCACTGTGTAATATAGTCCATCCTCACTGTGTAATATAGTCCATCCTCACTGTGTAATATAGTCCATCCTCACTGTGTAATATAGTCCATCCTCACTGTGTAATATAGTCCATCCTCACTGTGTAATATAGTCCATCCTCACTGTGTAATATAGTCCATCCTCACTGTGTAATATAGTCCATCCTTACTGTGATTCACCTTTATTTAACCAGGTAGGCTAGTTGAGAACAAGTCCTTTATTTAACCAGGTAGGTTAGTAGAGAACAAGTCCTTTATTTAACCAGGTAGGCTAGTTGAGAACAAGTCCTTTATTTAACCAGGTAGGCTAGTTGAGAACAAGTCCTTTATTTAACCAGGTAGGTTAGTAGAGAACAAGTCCTTTATTTAACCAGGTAGGCTAGTTGAGAACAAGTCCTTTATTTAACCAGGTAGGCCAGCTGAGAACAAGTCCTTTATTTAACCAGGTAGGCTAGTTGAGAACAAGTCCTTTATTTAACCAGGTAGGCTAGTAGAGAACAAGTCCTTTATTTAACCAGGTAGGTTAGTTGAGAACAAGTCCTTTGTTTAACCAGGTAGGCCAGTTGAGAACAAGTCCTTTATTTAACCAGGTAGGTTAGTTGAGAACAAGTTCTCATTTACAACTGCGACCTGGCCAAGATAAAGCAAAGCAGTTCGACAACATACAACAACACAGAGTTACACATGGAATAAACAAACGTACAGTCAATAACACAATAGAGAAAAAAAAGAAAGTCTATATACAGTGGGTGTAAATGGTGTGAGGAGGTACGGCAATAAATAGGCCGTAGTAGCGAAGTAATTACAATTTAGCAGATTAACATTGGAGTGATAGATGAGCAGATGATGATGTGCAAGGAGAGATACTGGTGTGCAAAAGAGCAGAAAAGTCAATAAAAACAATATGGGGATGAGGTAGGTAGATTGGGTGGGTGGGCTATTTACAGATGGACTATGTACAGCTGCAGCGATCGGTTAGCTGCTCAGATAGCTGATGTTTAAAGTTAGTGAGGGAAATATAAGTCTCCAGTTTCAGCGATTTTTGCAATTCGTTCCAGTCACTGGCAGCAGAGAACTGGAAGGAAAGACGGCCAAAGGAGGTGTTGGCTTTGGGGATGACCAGTGAGATATACCTGCTGGAGCGCGTGCTACAGGTGGGTGTTGCTATGGTGACCAGTGAGATATACCTGCTGGAGCGCGTGCTACAGGTGGGTGTTGTTATCGTGACCAGTGAGCTGAGATAAGGCGGGGCTTTACCTAGCAGAGACTTATAGATTACCTGGAGCCAGTGGGTTTGGCGACGAATATGTAGCGAGGGCCAGCCGACGAGTGCATACAGGTCGCAGTGGTAGGTAGTATATGGGGCTTTGGTGACAAAACGGATGGCACTGTGCTAGACTGCATCCAGTTTGCTGACTAGAGTGTTGGAGGCTATTTTGTAGATGACATCGCCGAAGTCGAGGATCGGTAGGATGGTCAGTTTTACGAGGGTAAGTTTGGCGGCGTGAGTGAAGGAGGCTTTGTTGCGAAATAGAAAGCCAATTCTAGATTTGATTTTGGATTGGAGATGTTTAATATGAGTCTGGAAGGAGAGTTTACAGTCTATCCAGACACCCAGGTATTTGTAGTTGTCCACATATTCTAAGTCAGAACCGTCCAGAGTAGTGATGCTGGACGGGCGAGCAGGTGCGGGCAGCGATCGGTTTAAGAGCATGCATTTGGTTTTACTTGCGTTTTAAGAGCAGTTGGAGGCCACGGAAGGAGAGTTGTATGGCATTGAAGCTTGTTTGGAGGTTAGTTAACACAGTGTCCAAAGAAGGGCCAGATGTATACAGATTGGTGTCGTCTGCATAGAGGTGGATCAGGGAATCACCCGCAGCAAGAGCGACATCGTTGATATATACAGAGAAAAGAGTCGTCCTGAGAATTGAACCCTGTGGCACCCCCATAGAGACTGCCAGAGGTCCGGACAACAGGCCCTCCGATTTGACACACTGAACTCTATCTGAGAAGTTGTTGGTGAACCAGGCGAGGCAATCATTAGAAAAACCAAGGCTATTGAGTCTGCAGATAAGAATACGGTGATTGACAGAGTCGAAAGACTTGGCCAGATCGATGAAGACGGCTGCACAGTAATGTCTTTTATCGATGGCGGGTTATGATATTGTTTAGGACCTTGAGCGTGGCTGAGGTGCACCCATGACCAGCTCAGAAACCAGATTGCACAGCGGAGAAGGTACGGTGGGATTCGAAATGGTCGGTGATCTGTTTATTAACTTGGCTTTCGAAGACTTTAGAAAGGCAGGGCAGGATGGATATAGGTCTGTAACAGTTTGGGTCTAGAGTGTCCCCCCCCTTTGAAGAGGGGGGTTCTACAACATTGAATCAACATGTTGTTTTGACAAGCTTCTTTGTAACCGCAGTGACTCGGGGCTAACCGATAAACTAAACTATTTTATTTCCTTACCAACCTCCTGATCTGTTTCAGAGAGCTTGCCTTCTGCCGAGGCAGCGTAGCTCCAATACTGGAGCTGGTCCCATGGTTGATTCAGAGAGGTAGAACCTCAAACATTACTGTGAAGCCGATGTCTTTAACCTTCCCATTTTATAACATAGCTTTGCTCCTATGGGGGGGGGACACTCAACATGGCCGCCAGTCCTCCCATTATGCCACCATCCGTTCTAGTCATTCTATTTCTATGGCAGCACATGCAGTCAGGAGCAGAGGAGAGAAAATGTGTTTAAAAAATAAAACTCATACGTAGACCGCTGTCATTTGGCCATCATCCAAACCTCTACACCAATCACTGAAGGCCTATCCAACCCCCTCCACACCAATCACTGAAGACCTATCCAACCCCCTCCACACCAATCACTGAAGGCCTATCCAACCCCCTCCACACCAATCACTGAAGGCCTATCCAACCCCCTCCACACCAATCACTGAAGGCCTATCCAACCCCCTCCATACTAAATCACTGAAGCCCTATCCAACCCCCTCCACACCAATCACTGAAGGCCTATCCAACCCCCTCCACACCAATCACTGAAGGCCTATCCAACCCCCTCCACACCAATCACTGAAGGTCTATCCAACCCCCTCCACACCAATCACTGAAGGCCTATCCAACCCCCTCCACACCAATCACTGAAGGCCTATCCAACCCCCTCCAAACCAATCACTGAAGGCCTATCCAACCTCCTCCATACCAATCACTGAAGGCCTATCCAACCCCCTCCACACCAATCACTGAAGGCCTATCCAACCCCCTCCATACCAATCACTGAAGGCCTATCCAACCCCTTGCATACCAATCACTGAAGGCCTATCCAACCCCCTCCACACCAATCACTGAAGGCCTATCCAACCCCCTCCATACCAATCACTGAAGGCCTATCCAACCCCTTGCATACCAATCACTGAAGGCCTATCCAACCCCCTCCACACCAATCACTGAAGGCCTATCCAACCCCCTCCATACCAATCACTGAAGGCCTATCCAACCCCCTCCATACTAAATCACTGAAGGTCTATCAACCCCCTCCATACTAAATCACTGAAGGTCTATCAACCCCCTCCATACCAATCACTGAAGGCCTATCCAACCCCCTCCATACCAATCACTGAAGGCCTATCCAACCCCCTCCATACCAATCACTGAAGGCCTATCCAACCCCCTCCACACCAATCACTGAAGGCCTATCCAACCCCCTCCATACCAATCACTGAAGGCCTATCCAACCCCCTCCATACCAATCACTGAAGACCTATCCAACCCCCTCCATACCAATCACTGAAGGCCTATCCAACCCCCTCCATACCAATCACTGAAGGCCTATCCAACCCCCTCCATACTAAATCACTGAAGACCTATCCAACCCCCTCCATACCAATCACTGAAGGCCTATCCAACCCCCTCCATACCAATCACTGAAGGCCTATCCAACCCCCTCCATACCAATCACTGAAGGCCTATCCAACTCCCTCCATACCAATCACTGAAGACCTATCCAACTCCCTCCATACTAAATCACTGAAGGCCTATCCAACCCCCTCCATACCAATCACTGAAGACCTATCCAAGCCCCTCCATACTAAATCAGATAACTGTTTTTACACCACATGCAGTTGTCTATTGATTATAATTTAGTGGGGATGCTGAAACTATTGAAAACAGCCAACAACAGAAAGGGAGACTAATACCTTTATACTAGTTACTTGGCAGATGTGTTAAAAGCCTAAACCCCTGGGACATGTGCCTGCAGGCTGTGTATTATTATACAGTCTGTATAGTATTATCAGAAAAAAAATCTACAAAAATCTCAAACTGGAAACACTTATCTCCCTCACTAGCTGTCAGAGCAGCTCACAGATCACTGCACCTGTACATAGCCCATCTATAATTTAGCCCAAACTACTACCTTTTCCCCTACTGCATTTATTTATTTTATTTTGCTCCTTTGCACCATATTATTTATATTTCTACTTTGCACTTCCACTACAAATCTACCATTCCAGTGTTTTACTTGCTATATTGTATTTACTTTGCCACCATGGCCTTTTTATTGCCTTTACCTCCCTTATCTCACCTCATTTGCTCACATTGTATATAGACTTGTTTTTCTACTGTATTATTGACTGTATGTTTGTTTTACTCCATGTGTAACTCTGTGTTGTTGTATGTTGTCAAACTGCTTTGCTTTATCTTGGCCAGGTCGCAGTTGTAAATGAGGACTTGTTCTCAACTAGCCTACCTGGTTAAATAAAGGACTTGTTCTCTACTAGCCTACCTGGTTAAATAAAGGACTTGTTCTCAACTAGCCTACCTGGTTAAATAAAGGACTTGTTCTCTACTAGCCTACCTGGTTAAATAAAGGACTTGTTCTCAACTAGCCTACCTGGTTAAATAAAGGACTTGTTCTCTACTAGCCTACCTGGTTAAATAAAGGACTTGTTCTCTACTAACCTACCAGGTTAAATAAAGGACTTGTTCTCAACTAGCCTACCTGGTTAAATAAAGGACTTGTTCTCAACTAGCCTACCTGGTTAAATAAAGGACTTGTTCTCTACTAGCCTACCTGGTTAAATAAAGGACTTGTTCTCTACTAGCCTACCTGGTTAAATAAAGGACTTGTTCTCTACTAGCCTACCTGGTTAAATAAAGGTGAAATAAATAAATCAGTGAGGCAGTAGAAACACAGTGAAACAACCCACTTCCTCTCCATCATCTTCCTGGTCCCAGTTCCGGTCAGTCAGTTCTTTATCAGCAATCCTCTTCGCCATGACAACGCTGCTCTCTGGAAGACAACACAAGAGATAGTCAACACACACACACACACACACATTAATCCAACTGTGATTATTAACATGTACACTTTAAAAAAATGTAGAGTTATTTAAGTGAGTTCTAGTGGTACATGATACAACTATACTATAAAACAAAATACAATAAAACACTAGAGAATGTCAATAACAATATTTCAACATCAGGGACCTGGATGAACTAGTGAACTACAGTAAACTAAAGTTAACTACAGTAACTAGTTAATTAAGGTGAGTGATTTCCCCCCCCCCCCCCATGTCCTGTTAAGACTGAGTTAATGTAGCTAGTTACTAGTAACTAACTAGCGTTGATACTGATTTAAAAATCACACAAATTGTTGTACAAGAGAGTGAAAGTTGAGGACATAAAGAGCACGTATATGTTCTCGTTTAGTGAATAGTTATGAGCTGCTAATTCTGAAATATCACCACAGGTAACTTTAGCTTGTACCATTACTATGGCTAAATGCTGAAACTAGCTCCAGCTAGCTAGATGTACTACTAGTTAGCTAACTAACGTTACATATAATACAGTACGTATTTTCTCTTTTTGGTTTTTAAGGATTATTTGACCAACCATCTGTGGGTGGATTTCCTTTCCCTAATGTTAGCAAACTGTAATAAAAACGTGTGTCAATTTCAAAAGACAAAAGTAGCTAGCCGACTAAAGTTGGCGAACATCAACTGCCGGTAGCATTTAGCTAGCAAGCTAACTAGCTAGTTCGCTAACCAATTTAGCAATTTAGCTAGTTTTTTTTTAGCATTATAGATCGGTATCTTTTAGGCACCGTCGTGTAGAGTAACGTTTAAAAAAAGTGTACTTTGTGTGTTTTAGCATGGCCTTATAAACAACATATTATTCCATGCTAGCTACTGTAGCATCACCGTCAATAACATGAACAACCATGAAGTCTCCTGCTAGCTGTGTTTGATAGGCTAACTACTGCTCCGATATCATTACATATAAAAGTTAACATACCTTTCCCCTAATTAATTAAAATGTTTTCGGTAAAACAACCCCCTTGATAGTAAAAACAAGTCCGAATTGCTATTAAACTTTGAATTGTCGCTGGGTGTCCGATCAGCGAGGAAGAAGCAAAGCGAGAGGTTTTACTCCACCCACGGAAATAGTGATTTATTTTGTTGTTATGGGGGTCAATGAGAGAGAGGTGTAGAATTTGGGTTTAATAAACGTATTAAAATGTAATTGCTAATTTGCTACATGAGCTTTTATTTATTTTGGCCGAATATACGTTTCGTAATGGTTAGGCTGTAACGGATGCACTGATAAAAGTGGACGGATTTAATATTTCGTGAACTTGAT
Organism: Salmo trutta; assembly: GCF_901001165.1. Classification (NCBI taxonomy): domain Eukaryota; kingdom Metazoa; phylum Chordata; class Actinopteri; order Salmoniformes; family Salmonidae; genus Salmo; species Salmo trutta. The sequence goes on from NW_021822437.1 coordinate 252,537, forward strand.
TAATTAAAAATAAATTAAAAAAAACAACGACTTTATGTTATTTATATGTGTATCTTCCCTCTCAGACCTCAGACTGCGTTTACACGCACACAATAATGAGGTTATTATGGACAGTCGGATTCATATAATAGTTCCGATTAAAAACGTTTACATGCTTTGAAAGAAGAACGATTTGTCTAATAATCCTGTTGACATGGACACATCTGAAAAGTATATCTGTTGGAACTGATAAACGCAATCAAAAAGAAACGTTCTACCAACACAGCCAACATGGTATTGTTTTTGGGGGGGAAGAATATTTGATTCTGAGTTTGTATGTGAAAAGAATTACTTATAAGAAGTATAGAATCCGTTCCAAACTGACTCCTGCTAAAGAGGGGTGTTCACTAGCTCATGCTGAGGTCAAATACACTTCTGGAATGACGATTGTGTTTACACGTCCTAATCAGAAAAACAGATGTTTTAATCGGCTTATGATTTTGACCGTACGCCGATTATTAAGATAAACAGACGAAGGTGTTTACATGACTATTGCATAATCAGACTACTGCCATAATCCATTTAATATCAAAGTATTAGTGTGCATGGAAACATACTGAGTACAATAATAATTTGATATTAAACTGACCAAATTCAGCACTTGGTAAAGCAAGCCTTTCTCTTTTGAACGGGTATATATGAGTTTGGAAAAACTGAAAGTGTGTATCTTATAAATAGTTTTAACATACAAACTGTATATGTCCGAACTCAGAATCAAATAGTCTTGGCAAAAATAACAGTCACTGTGGTAAGAATGTTTTTTTGGGGGGATTTGTCAAAAGTCCCATCAGGTAGCTTGATTTCAGACGTGTCCATGTAAACAGGATTATTAGGGAAATCGTTCTTCTTGCAAAGCATGTAAACGTTTTTAAATTAACTATTATATTAACCTGTCTACAATAATCGCATTATAGTGTGCATGTAACCGTGCTCAGTAATGTCTCTACTTCCTGCCTGCATTTCATCTTTGACAACATGTATTTCCATCGTTAGAGCGGTCACTTGATTATCTTGTCACTATAATAGAAAGTCTTCGGTTTAGTTTAGTCAAATTCTCCAGGCCTTTTTCACGCCGCCATTTCACAAAACGGAATCTCCGCGCGTCTCGTCTCCGATGGCCCAATGCGCAAGTGCGAAATATATGGACCATTCATGGGAGTTGTAGTCCTGTAGCAGAGTTTGAGATTCCTTCTGAGCTCGGTGTCTGTTTGTCTTGGATGTTTTAAAATATTTCTACTGAAATGCCCCCCCCCCAAAAAAAAATATCCCTAAAACTCACTTCCTCAAGAGCCTTGTGATGAGGAGATTTACACGCACGCACGCACGCACACACACGCACACACACACACACACACACACACACACACCCTCTTAGACTTGTGCCACACTATATATCTTGCCAGTGAGGCTTTTGAGGCGTGTACAATATTCATACTGTATGATTCAAAATAGACACAGAATGTGCTTGTGATACTTATGGCATGAGATGGTGTCTTTCTTCAACTCATTATGGCTCCACCCCATGCTAGATTACGGAGACGTAATTTATAGATCGACAGGTAAGGGTGCTCTCTCGAACGGCTAGATGTTCTTTACCATTCGGCCATCAGATTTGCCACCAATGTTCCTTAAAGGACACATCACTGCACTCTATACTCCTCTGTAAACTGGTCATCTCTGTATACCCGTCGCAAGACCCACTGGTTGATGCTTATTTATAAAAAACCCTCTTAGGCCTCACTCCCCCCTATCTGAGATACCTACTGCAGCCCTCATCCTCCACATACAACACCCGTTCTGCCAGTCACATTCTGTTAAAGGTCCCCAAAGCACACACATCCCTGGGTCGCTCCTCTTTTCCATTCGCTGCAGCCGGCGACTGGAACGAGCTGCAACAAACACTCAAACTGGACAGTTTTATCTCAAATCTCTTCATTCAAAGACTCAATCATGGACACTCTTACTGACAGTTGTGGCTGCTTCGCATGATGTATTGTTGTCTCTACCTTCTTGCCCTTTGTGCTGTTGTCTGTGTCCAACAATGTTTGTACCCTGTTTTTGTGCTGCTACCATGTTGTGTTGCTACCATGCTGTGTTTCTACCATGCTGTGTTGCTACCATGTTGTGTTTCTACCATGTTGTGTTGCTACCATGTTGTGTTGCTACCATGCTGTGTTGTCATGTGTTTCTACCATGCTGTGTTGCTACCATGTTGTGTTTCTACCATGCTGTGTTGCTACCATGTTGTGTTGCTGCCATGTTGTGTTGTTGTCTTAGGTTTCTCTTTATGTAGTGTTGTCTCTCTTTATGTAGTGTTGTCTCTCTTTATGTAGTGTTGTGTTGTGTTGTCTCTCTTTATGTAGTGTTGTGATGTCTCTCTTTATGTAGTGTTGTGTTGTCTCTCTTTATGTAGTGTTGTGTTGTCTCTCTTTATGTAGTGTTGTCTCTCTTTATGTAGTGGTGTCTCTCTTTATGTAGTGTTGTGGTGTCTCTCTTTATGTAGTGTTGTGTTGTCTCTCTTTATGTAGTGTTGTGTTGTCTCTCTTTATGTAGTGTTGTGGTGTCTCTCTTTATGTAGTGTTGTGTTGTCTCTCTTTATGTAGTGTTGTGTTGTCTCTCTTTATGTAGTGTTGTCTCTCTTTATGTAGTGTTGTCTCTCTTTATGTAGTGTTGTGTTGTGTTGTCTCTCTTTATGTAGTGTTGTGATGTCTCTCTTTATGTAGTGTTGTGTTGTCTCTCTTTATGTAGTGTTGTGTTGTCTCTCTTTATGTAGTGTTGTCTCTCTTTATGTAGTGGTGTCTCTCTTTATGTAGTGTTGTGGTGTCTCTCTTTATGTAGTGTTGTGTTGTCTCTCTTTATGTAGTGTTGTGTTGTCTCTCTTTATGTAGTGTTGTGTTGTCTCTCTTTATGTAGTGTTGTCTCTCTTTATGTAGTGTTGTCTCTCTTTATGTAGTGTTGTGTTGTCTCTCTTTATGTAGTGTTGTGTTGTTTCTCTTTATGTAGTGTTGTGGTCTCTCTCTTTATGTAGTGTTGTGTTGTCTCTCTTTATGTAGTGTAGTGGTGTCTCTCTTTATGTAGTGTTGTGTTGTCTCTCTTTATGTAGTGTTGTGGTGTCTCTCTTTATGTAGTGTTGTGTTGTCTCTCTTTATGTAGTGGTGTCTCTCTTTATGTAGTGTTGTGGTGTCTCTCTTTATGTAGTGTTGTCTCTCTTTATGTAGTGTTGTCTCTCTTTATGTAGTGTTGTGGTGTCTCTCTTTATGTAGTGTTGTGGTGTCTCTCTTTATGTAGTGTTGTGTTGTCTCTCTTTATGTAGTGTTGTGTTGTCTCTCTTTATGTAGTGTTGTGGTGTCTCTCTTTATGTAGTGTAGTGGTGTCTCTCTTTATGTAGTGTTGTGGTGTCTCTCTTTATGTAGTGTTGTGGTGTCTCTCTCTATGTAGTGTTGTGTTGTCTCTCTTTATGTAGTGTTGTCTCTCTTTATGTAGTGTTGTGTTGTCTCTATGTAGTGTAGTGTTGTGGTGTCTCTCTTTATGTAGTGTTGTGGTGTCTCTCTTTATGTAGTGTAGTGTTGTCTCTCTTTATGTAGTGCTGTGTTGTCTCTCTTTATGTAGTGTTGTGGTGTCTCTCTTTATGTAGTGTTGTGGTGTCTCTCTTTATGTAGTGTTGTGTTGTCTCTCTTCATGTAGTGTTGTGTTGTCTCTCTTTATGTAGTGTTGTGTCGTCTCTCTTTATGTAGTGTTGTGGTGTCTCTCTTTATGTAGTGTTGTCTCTCTTTATGTAGTGTTGTGTTGTCTCTCTTTATGTAGTGTTGTCTATCTTTATGTAGTGTTGTGTTGTCTCTCTTTATGTAGTGTTGTGTCATCTCTCTTTATGTAGTGTTGTGGTGTCTCTATGTAGTGTAGTGTTGTCTCTCTTTATGTAGTGTTGTGTTGTCTCTCTTTATGTAGTGTTGTGGTGTCTCTCTTTATGTAGTGTTGTGTTGTCTCTCTTTATGTAGTGTTGTCTCTCTTTATGTAGTGTTGTGTTGTCTCTCTTTATGTAGTGTTGTCTCTCTTTATGTAGTGTTGTGTTGTCTCTCTTTATGTAGTGTTGTCTCTCTTTATGTAGTGTTGTGTTGTCTCTCTTTATGTAGTGTTGTCTCTCTTTATGTAGTGTTGTGGTGTCTCTCTTGTCGTGATGTGTGTTTTGTCCTATATTTATATTTTATCCCAGGCCCCCGTCCCCGCAGGAGGTCTTTTGCCTTTTGGTATGCCATCATTGTAAATAAGAATTTGTTCTTAACTGACTTGCCAAGTTAAATAAAGGTTAAATAAAAATAATACAAAATGAAAATATCTGGGCTCCAGAGCAGCAGTAGACCAGGCTGCAGTAGGCCAGGCTGCAGTAGACCAGGCTGCAGTAGGCCAGGCTGCAGTAGACCAGGCTGCAGTAGACCAGGCTGCAGTAGATCAGGCTGCAGTAGGCCAGGCTGCAGTAGACCAGGCTGCAGTAGGCCCTGGCTGCAGTAGACCAGGCTGCAGTAGACCAGGCTGCAGTAGACCAGGCTGCAGTAGACCATGGCTGCAGTAGACCATGGCTGCAGTAGACCATGGCTGCAGTAGACCAGGCTGCAGTAGACCATGGCTGCAGTAGACCAGGCTGCAGTAGACCAGGCTGCAGTAGACCATGGCTGCAGTAGACCAGGCTGCAGTAGGCCATGGCTGCAGTAGACCAGGCTGCAGTAGGCCATGGCTGCAGTAGACCAGGCTGCAGTAGACCAGGCTGCAGTAGGCCATGGCTGCAGTAGACCAGGCTGCAGTAGGCCATGGCTGCAGTAGACCAGGCTGCAGTAGGCCCTGGCTGCAGTAGACCAGGCTGGAGTAGGCCATGGCTGCAGTAGACCATGGCTGCAGTAGATCAGGCTGCGGTAGATCAGGCTGCGGTAGGCCATGGCTGCAGTAGGCCAGGCTGCAGTAGACCAGGCTGCAGTAGACCATGGCTGCAGTAGACCATGGCTGCAGTAGGCCAGGCTGCAGTAGACAAGGCTGGAGTAGGCCATGGCTGCAGTAGACCAGGCTGCAGTAGGCCAGGCTGCAGTAGACCAGGCTGCAGTAGGCCAGGCTGCAGTAGACCAGGCTGCAGTAGGCCATGGCTGCAGTAGACCAGGCTGCAGTAGACAATGGCTGCAGTAGACCAGGCTGCAGTAGACCATGGCTGCAGTAGACCAGGCTGCAGTAGACAAGGCTGCAGTAGACCAGGCTGCAGTAGACCATGGCTGCAGTAGGCCAGGCTGCAGTAGACCAGGCTGCAGTAGGCCATGGCTGCAGTAGACCAGGCTGCAGTAGGCCATGGCTGCAGTAGACCAGGCTGCAGTAGGCCCTGGCTGCAGTAGACCAGGCTGCAGTAGGCCATGGCTGCAGTAGACCATGGCTGCAGTAGATCAGGCTGCAGTAGATCAGGCTGCGGTAGGCCATGGCTGCAGTAGGCCAGGCTGCAGTAGACCAGGCTGCAGTAGACCATGGCTGCAGTAGACCATGGCTGCAGTAGGCCAGGCTGCAGTAGACCAGGCTGCAGTAGGCCAGGCTGCAGTAGACCAGGCTGCAGTAGGCCATGGCTGCAGTAGGCCATGGCTGCAGTAGACCAGGCTGCAGTAGGATAGGCTGCAGTAGGCCATGGCTGCAGTAGGCTATGGCTGCAGTAGACCAGGCTGCAGTAGGATAGGCTGCAGTAGGCCATGGCTGCAGTAGGCCATGGCTGCAGTAGGCCATGGCTGCAGTAGACCAGGCTGCAGTAGACCAGGCTGCAGTAGACCAGGCTGCAGACTAGAGAGGCTCCAGGGACTGGGAGGTAGAATGGCTCCAGTACTGCAGTAGATCTGGCTGCAGTAGGTCTGATTGCAGACTACAGAGGCTCCAGGGACTAGGGAGGTAGAACTATAGAATAGTGTAGAGTTGGGAAGCAGAGCAGATGGCTGGTCTCCAAGCTCCCAGGATTCTCCAGTCCAGTGCCAGGGTCTTGACAAGGCAGGAACAGGTGCTGGAGAAAAGGAGAAAGTGAGCTGGGGGCTCTAGAGGCCCTTGACCAGGGGAAACTTCAGCCCGGAGCAGCTGGTCTGACCAGGAGGAGAATACAGTAGGCCGGGGAGCCTTGGGTTGGTTGGGCACTGCTAGAAAGAGAAGGCTGTTCCAACGTGGAGAGAGCAGGGACAACAAAAGGTCATTGAGGAGAATTCAAGGTGAATATAAATGTAAGTTGCATGAAGCAAAGAGGACCTATAAAATCATTGAAATGCATGCTGGGAAGCCAGCTACCATGGGCCAGTGGAGTGAAATGCATGCTGGGGAAGCCTTCTACCATGGGTCAGTGGAGTGAAATGCATGCTGGGGTAGCCAACTCCCATGGGTCAGTGGAGTGAAATGCATGCTGGGGAAGCCAACTACCATGGGTCAGTGGAGTGAAATGCATGCTGGGGTAGCCAACTCCCATGGGTCAGTGGAGTGAAATGCATGCTGGGGAAGCCAACTACCATGGGTCAGTGGAGTGAAATGCATGCTGGGGAAGCCAACTACCATGGGTCAGTGGAGTGAAATGCATGCTGGGGAAGCCAACTACCATGGATCAGTGGAGTGAAATGCATGCTGGGAAGCCAACTACCATGGATCAGTGGAGTGAAATGCATGCTGGGAAGCCAACTACCATGGGTCAGTGGAGTGAAATGCATGCTGGGAAGCCAACTACCATGGGTCAGTGGAGTGAAATGCATGCTGGGGAAGCCAGCTACCATGGGTCAGTGGAGTGAAATGCATGCTGGGAAGCCAACTACCATGGGTCAGTGGAGTGAAATGCATGTTGGGAAGCCAACTACCATGGGTCAGTGGAGTGAAATGCATGCTGGGAAGCCAACTACCATGGGTCAGTGGAGTGAAATGCATGTTGGGAAGCCAACTACCATGGGTCAGTGGAGTGAAATGCATGCTGGGAAGCCAACTACCATGGGTCAGTGGAGTGAAATGCATGCTGGGGTAGCCAACTACCATGGATCAGTGGAGTGAAATGCATGCTGGGGAAGCCAACTACCATGGGTCAGTGGAGTGAAATGCATGCTGGGGAAGCCAACTACCATGGGCCAGTGGAGTGAAATGCATGCTGGGTAGCCAACTACCATGGGTCATTGGGGTGAAAGGCATGCTGGGGTAGCCATCTACCATGGGTCAGTGGAGTGAAATGCATGCTGGGGAAGCCAACTACCATGGATCAGTGGAGTGAAATGCATGCTGGGAAGCCAACTACCATGGATCAGTGGAGTGAAATGCATGCTGGGGAAGCCAACTACCATGGGTCAGTGGAGTGAAATGCATGCTGGGAAGCCAACTACCATGGGTCAGTCGAGTGAAATGCATGTTGGGAAGCCAGCTACCATGGGTCAGTGGAGTGAAATGCATGCTGGGAAGCCAACTACCATGGGTCAGTGGAGTGAAATGCATGCTGGGGAAGCCAACTACCATGGGTGAGTGGAGTGAAATGCATGCTGGGAAGCCAACTACCATGGGTCAGTGGAGTGAAATGCATGCTGGGAAGCCATCTACCATGGGTCAGTGGAGTGAAATGCATGCTGGGAAGCCATCTACCATGGGTTAGTGGAGTGAAATGCATGCTGGGAAGCCATCTACCATGGGCCAGTGGAGTGAAATGCATGCTGGGGAAGCCTTCTACCATGGGTCAGTGGAGTGAAATGCATGCTGGGAAGCCATCTACCATGGGTCAGTGGAGTGAAATGCATGCTGGGAAGCCATCTAGCTTGCTGTATTGTTTTTTAAATTGACTGTTTACTTTTCAACTTGATAATGATATTCATTTGTCTTACTGGTATTCAGAGCACCAGTGAAGTGCATTAGGTTCAGTCATCCATAGAGGGCCTTGGTAGGCTATTCTCCAGCCCAGGGAGAAGGGGCGTAGATGGGGTAACAAAAGGAGGCCCTCTGCCTGCCTGCTGGGTGGAGGAGATTACCAGCCAGGCTGACAAAATGGAGGAGCCCTACTGGGCACTATGGGGGGAAGCACTTCCATAGACAGGTTAAGAGTTACACACACACACACACACACACACACACACACACACACCACACACACCACACACACCAACTGTTAGAATCACAGACTTGTTATTTCCCTGGACAGACAGAGACTGGTTAGAATCACAGGCTTGTTATTTCCCTGGACAGACAGAGACTGGTTAGAATCACAGGCTTGTTATTCCCTGGACAGACAGAGACTGGTTAGAATCACAGGCTTGTTATTTCCCTGGACAGACAGAGACTGGTTAGAATCACAGGCTTGTTATTCCCTGGACAGACAGAGACTGGTTAGAATCACAGGCTTGTTATTTCCCTGGACAGACAGAGACTGGTTAGAATCACAGGCTTGTTATTTCCCTGGACAGACAGAGACTGGTTAGAATCACAGGCTTGTTATTTCCCTGGACAGACAGAGACTGGTTAGAATCACAGGCTTGTTATTTCCCTGGACAGACAGAGACTGGTTAGAATCACAGGCTTGTTATTCCCTGGACAGACAGAGACTGGTTAGAATCACAGGCTTGTTATTCCCTGGACAGACAGAGACTGGTTAGAATCACAGGCTTGTTATTCCCTGGACAGACAGAGACTGGTTAGAATCACAGGCTTGTTATTCCCTGGACAGACAGAGACTGGTTAGAATCACAGGCTTGTTATTCCCTGGACAGACAGAGACTGGTTAGAATCACAGGCTTGTTATTTCCCTGGACAGACAGAGACTGGTTAGAATCACAGGCTTGTTATTTCCCTGGACAGACAGAGACTGGTTAGAATCACAGGCTTGTTATTTCCCTGGACAGACAGAGACTGGTTAGAATCACAGGCTTGTTATTTCCCTGGACAGACAGAGACTGGTTAGAATCACAGGCTTGTTATTCCCTGGACAGACAGAGACTGGTTAGAATCACAGGCTTGTTATTTCCCTGGACAGACAGAGACTGGTTAGAATCACAGGCTTGTTATTCCCTGGACACACAGAGACTGTTTTAGTCACTATGAGAGGATGTCAGACCCCCAGTGATTATTGCCGATGGGTTTCTGATTCTAACACGGCGTCAGTACATCAGGACAAGGACAATACATGTTCAACCACAAGTTTGTTATTTCAGAGCTTCGTTCAGAGCAAAGAATTGAAATTGGATACACAGATAAATCCGGTACAATATTTTAAAGATATAAACAGCTTCTTTAAACCATATAATTCCATATAACTATAGCATCTCTATGCTTTATAACACACTCGCTATTGGTCTCATAGAAAACATCCCCATCTCTTTAAGTGATGTTCTGGAATTATATCCAGAGGTCTTAATGAACTAGAGTGAACTGTAGCATCTCTATGCTTTATAAAACACTCGCTATCTGTCTCATAGAAAACATCCCCATCTCTTTTAGTGATGTTCTGGAATTAATATCCAGAGGTCTTAATGAACGAGAGTGAACTGTAGCATCTCTATGCTTTATAACACACTCGCTATCTGTCTCATAGAAAACATCCCCATCTCTTTTAGTGATGTTCTGGAATTAATATCCAGAGGTCTTAATCATAATTCCTACAGCAGCCATCTCTAATAGCTGGTCTGTTCTCATCATGACATTAACCACATCCAAAATGGCCTCCTTATTCACTATCTAGTGCACTACTTTGGACCAGGGCTCACAGGGCTCTGGTTGTTAACGTCAGTGCACTTCCGTAGCGAATAGCAGGGTTCCGTTTGGGACGCGCGTGCCATATTTAAATGTCAATCAGGCGCTATGCAAATCGCTGAAGTAGAATTACACCCAATTAGTTTGGCGGCGTTACACAGTAATTAGTAGAGTGACAAATTAATTTCATGATTCAACACAATCACCAATATCAAAAGAAACGAGAACTACAATGCTAACTGTGGAATTAATGTGTATTTCTCTCCTAGGAATATAAACGCTAACTGTGGAATTAATGTGTATTTCTCCCCTAGGAATATAAACGCTAACTGTGGAATTAATGTGTATTTCTCTCCTAGTAATAGTTACAGGGTACTAACTAGTGACTGGGAAGGGTACTAACTAGTGACAGGGAAGGGTACTAACTAGTGGCAGGGGAGGGTACTAACTAGTGACAGGGAAGGGTACTAACTAGTGGCAGGGAAGGGTACTAACTAGTGACAGGGGAGGGTACTAACTAGTGACAGGGAAGGGTACTAACTAGTGACTGGGGAGGGTACTAACTAGTGACAGGGAAGGGTACTAACTAGTGGCAGGGGAGGGTACTAACTAGTGACAGGGGAGGGTACTAACTAGTGGCAGGGAAGGGTACTAACTAGTGACTGGGAAGGGTACTAACTAGTGACAGGGGAGGATGCAGAAAGCTGTGTCCTATTGGCTGTTAGGGAGGGTACAGAAGAAAATCTTTTAGTGGTATATGGCTTTATAGAAATGACAAATTAAATGTTTAAAAAAGTTATATATTCCTATACTCTGATGTTAAATGAAAGTCAAATGTATCCTCAAGCCTGATATCACTGTGTACTAAACCTGATATCACTGTGTACCAAGCCTGATATCACTGTGTACCAAGCCTGATATCACTGTGTACCAAACCTGATATCACTGTGTACCAAACCTGATATCACTGTGTACCAAGCTTGATATCACTGTGTACCAAGCCTGATATCACTGTGTACCAAGCCTGATATCACTGTGTACCAAACCTGATATCACTGTGTACCAAGCCCGATATCACTGTGTACCAAGCCCGATATCACTGTGTACCAAACCTGATATCACTGTGTACCAAACCTGATATCACTGTGTACCAAGCCTGATATCACTGTGTACCAAGCCTGATATCACTGTGTACCAAGCCTGATATCACTGTGTACCAAGCCTGATATCACTGAGTACCAAGCCTGATATCACTGTGTACCAAACCTGATATCACTGTGTACCAAGCCCGATATCACTGTGTACCAAGCCTGATATCACTGTGCACCAAGCCTGATATCACTGTGTACCAAGCCCGATATCACTGTGTACCAAGCTTGATATCACTGTGTACCCTAACCTGATATCACTGTGTTCCAAGCCTGATATCACTGTGGACCAAGCCTGATATCACTGTGTACTAAACCTGATATCACTGTGTACTAAACCTGATATCACTGTGTACCCTAACCTGATATCACTGTGTACCCTAACCTGATATCACTGTGTATCAAACCTGATATCACTGTGTACCAAACCTGATATCACTGTGTACCAAACCTGATATCACTGTGTACCAAGCCCGATATCACTGTGTACCAAACCTGATATCACTGTGTACCAAGCCTGATATCACTGAGTACCAAGCCTGATATCACTGTGTACCAAGCCTGATATCACTGTGTACCAAACCTGATATCACTGTGTACCAAACCTGATATCACTGTGTACCAAACCTGATATCACTGTGTACCAAACCTGATATCACTGTGGACCAAGCCTGATATCACTGTGGACCAAGCCTGATATCACTGTGTTCCAAGCCTGATATCACTGAGTACCAAGCCTGATATCACTGTGTACCAAACCTGATATCACTGTGTACCAAACCTGATATCACTGTGTACCAAACCTGATATCACTGTGTACCAAACCTGATATCACTGTGGACCAAGCCTGATATCACTGTGGACCAAGCCTGATATCACTGTGTTCCAAGCCTGATATCACTGAGTACCAAGCCTGATATCACTGTGTACTAAACCTGATATCACTGTGTACCAAGCCTGATATCACTGTGTACCAAACCATGTGGGTTGGAAAGGAGTAAAAGGAAATTAAATGAAAAATAGAAGCAGAAATGAAACCAGGGATCTTTGTTTCCTCTCATGAAAGAGACAATCAACACGAGTCTCTCTTATTAACTCCCCCACAACATCTCAGGTCCTGCAGTATTAAAGGCCCAGTGCACTCAAAAACATGATTTTCTTATGTTTTATATATATATATTTCCACACTATGAGGTTGGAATAATACTGTGAAAAATGATGATAATGCTGTTTTAGTATAAGAGCTGTTTGGAAAGACTGCCTGAAATGTCAGCCTGTTTTGGTTCGTTAGTTAATAGACCAATAAGAAAGAGAGTTCCAAACCTCTCTGCCAATAACAGCTAGTTTTTAGTTTTCCCCTCCCCACTCAGACCACTCCCAGAGACAGTCCTAGGAAAATACTTGCTTGAGAAATTGCTTTTTGCTAAGAAGCTATTTGTGTTTCTCTTTTACCATTTTAATTAAAAATAATCACATTAAGCATCACTGTTGATTCTTCTCATGGTTTTCTGTCTGCATCCCAACCTGCACCCTATTCCCTACATAGTGCACTACTTTAGACCAGGGTCAGTAGGACTGTGGCACCCTATTCCCTACATAGTGCACTACTTTAGACCAGGGTCAGTAGGACTGTGGCACCCTATTCCCTACATAGTGCACTACTTTAGACCAGGGTCAGTAGGACTCTGGCACCCTATTCCCTACATAGTGCACTCCTGTTGATCAAAACCCTAGGGGCCCTGGTCAGAATAAATGCACTATATAGGGAATAGGGTGCTATTTGGGACCCCCCCGCCCCCTCTGACTTCAACATACGGTTTGCCTGTCCCTCAACTGTTTAGACACACAGCCTTAAGCTGCTATCATTATTCTCTGGCAAACATGAATGAGTACAACAGCTAGACTGGAGAACGCTGCTGAAAGGCATGATGGGAATTTCATTTGGCCACTGCCTCAACGACATTATGACAGCGGTATAGACCACCTACTGTACAGGGTTACATTATAGACCTCTGTCACTTCCTGTTTCCTCAACCATACAGATTATACATACATTACATTATGACAGCGGTACTTCCTGTTTCCTCAACCATCCAGATTAAACATACATTACATTATGACAGCGGTACTTCCTGTTTCTGTCACAGGTTCCAACGAGAGTGGCGCCCCTCCTCGGTCGGGCGGCGCTCGGCGGTCGTCGTCGCCGGCCTATTAGCTGCCACCGATCATTGTTTCTGTGTCGTTTAGTTTTGTCTGTCTGTTCCGCACCTGTTTTGTGTATGTCATTAGTGGGGACTTATTTAATGTGTGTTTTTCAGTTGGGATTTTGTGCGGGATTGTTTATTGTCTACATTGTGTTACCGACAGTTTTGTCGAGCGACTTACCGGCTGCGCTCCTTGCGCATTGTAATTATAGTTTGTGTTTTATGGGCGCAGTTCAAAATACTGGAACTTTGTATAGCGCCCTGTGTTTTTCGGCGTTTGTGTCAGTTATATTAAAAGACACTCACCTCCAGCACCTCTGTCTCCTGCATTTGATTCCGCCTATCCGCCAGTCCAAATCAGTCGTGACAGAATCCCGCACCAAAAACTGATGGAGTCAGCAGGAGCAGAAGCGCCATCCATGGCTGAGCAGGTCTCCCAGCATGCCGGCCTCCTCCACCGCCTAGGCTCGGCCATGGATCAGGTGTTGGCCCGGTTGGAGAGATGGGAGAGAAGTGCCTCCCCAGCAGGACCAGTTCCGGTCCCTCACCCTGCGCCCCTACCTACATCCACTGAAGCGGGTGCCAGCGGGATCCGGATTTCACCTCCCAGGGAGTTCGATGGGACGGCCGCTGGGTGCAAGGGGTTCCTCCTCCAATTGGAACTGTACCTGGCGACCGTCCGCCCACCTCCCTCCGACGAAGAGAGGGTGAGCGTCCTCGTCTCGTGTCTCACGGGTCGAGCCCTGGAATGGGCCAATGCGGTCTGGGATGGTCCAGACTCGGCCCGGGGTGACTACCCTGAGTTCACCCGCCGCTTCCGGGCGGTTTTCGATCATCCCCCGGAGGGCAGGGCGGCGGGTGAGCTCCTATTCCATTTGAGACAGGAGACGAGGACCGCTCAGGATTTCGCGTTGGAATTCCGGACTCTCGCCGCTGGATCGGGGTGGAACGAGCGGGCCCTAATAGACCACTATAGGTGCAGCCTTCGTGAGGACGTCCGCCGGGAGCTGGCATGTAGGGACAACACCTCCACTCTGGACCAACTGGTGGATTTGTCCATTAGATTGGACAACCTGCTGGCTGCCCGGGGACGTTCCAGTCGGGGCCTGTTCGTTCCACCTACCAGTCCTCCCGCTCCACAGCCCATGGAGATAGGGGGGGCTGCACCGAGGAGGACCGGAGGTGGGGGTCTCTCCTGCACCCGATGTGGACGCAGAGGACACACTGTGGACCGGTGCTGGAGAGGTCCCTCCGGGAGTTCGGAGGGCAGGCAGAGCACTGCTTCGGCCCCCCAGGTGAGTCCGCACCAACCACACCCAGAGCCCCCTGTCGACCACTTGTACACCTCCGTTTGTTTTCCTAATTTTTCCCCTCACTTCCAGTATAAGGCGCTAGTCGATTCAGGTGCAGCTGGGAGTTTTATGGACCATGGGTTAGCTGAGAGGTTAGGGATTCCCCGGGTTCAGCTGGACCACCCCTTCCCTGTGCACGCCCTAGATAGTCGACCGCTAGGGTCAGGCCAAGTAGGGGAGGTCACCGTGCCACTGGTTATGCAGACGTGGGGGGGTCATGTGGAGCGTATCAGCCTGTTCATCATTGACTCCCCAGCGTTCCCAGTGGTACTGGGAATCCCCTGGCTAGCCACACACAACCCCCAGATTTCGTGGAGACAGAGGGCTCTTACGGGGTGGTCGAGGGAGTGCTCAGGTAGGTGCATAGGAGTTTCCATCGGTGCGACTACGGTGGAGAGTCCAGACCAAGTCTCCACCGTGCACATTCCCTCAGAGTATGCCGATTTGGCTATCGCCTTCAGTAAGACGAAGGCGACTCTATTACCACCCCATCGACGAGGGGATTGTGCGATAAACCTCCAGGCCGACGCGACCCTTCCGAGGAGTCACGTGTATCCTCTGTCTCAGGAGGAGACAGTGGCTATGGATACATACGTCACTGAGTCCTTGAGACAGGGATACATTCGGCCCTCTAAATCCCCCGTCTCCTCGAGCTTCTTTTTCGTGAAGAAGAAGGAGGGAGGTCTGCGCCCGTGCATTGACTATAGAGGTCTAAATGCTATCACAGTGGGTTTCAGTTACCCGCTACCTCTCATTGCTACGGCAGTGGAGTCATTTCACGGGGCGCGCTTCTTCACGAAATTGGATCTCAGGAGTGCGTATAACTTGGTGCGTATCCGAGATGGAGACGAGTGGAAAACCGCATTTAGTACCACATCGGGCCATTATGAGTACCTCGTCATGCCGTATGGGTTAAAGAATGCTCCCGCTGTCTTCCAATCCTTTGTGGACGAGGTCCTTAGGGACATGCTCGGGCAGGGTGTGGTGGTGTACATCGATGACATCCTGATCTGCTCCGCCACACGCGCCGAGCATGTGTCCCTGGTGCGTAGAGTGCTTGGGCGGCTGCTGGAGCATAACCTATACGTCAAGGCTGAGAAATGTGAGTTCTTCAAAAGAGCCGTCTCATTTCTAGGATATCGCATTTCCACCTCGGGGGTGGAGGTGGAGTGTGACCGCGTGACGGCTGTGCGTAATTGGCCAACCCCAGCCACTGTGAAGGAGGTGCAGCGGTTCTTGGGGTTCGCTAATTATTATCGGAGGTTTATCCGGGGTTTTGGCCAGGTGGCAGCTCCCATTACCTCACTGATGAAAGGGGGGCCGGTGCGGCTACGATGGTCAGCAGAGGCGGACAGAGCCTTCCATCGTCTGAAGGTTCTGTTCACCAATGCACCTGTCCTGGCGCATCCGGACCCCTCTTTGCCATTTATAGTGGAGGTGGACGCGTCCGAGGCTGGGGTAGGAGCTGTGCTTTCGCAGCGTTCGGGCGTTCCACCGAAGCTCCGCCCATGCGCGTTCTTTTCTAAGAAGCTGAGCCCGGCGGAGCGCAATTATGATGTGGGGGACCGGGAGCTGTTAGCCGTGGTCAGGGCTTTGACGGTGTGGAGACATTGGCTTGAGGGGGCACGTCACCCTTTTCTCATCTGGACCGACCACCGTAACCTGGAGTATATTCGGGCAGCGAGGAGGCTTAATCCCCGTCAGGCAAGGTGGGCCATGTTTTTCACGAGGTTTAACTTCACTCTCTCGTACATTCCAGGTTCCCGGAACCGGAAGGCTGACGCACTGTCGCGTCTCTACGACACCGAGGAGCGGACCATCGATCCTACTCCCATACTTCCCGCCTCCTGTCTGGTGGCACCGGTGGTATGGGAGGTGGATGCGGACATCGAGCGGGCGGGTCGGTCAGAACCTACTCCACCGCAGTGTCCCGTGGGCCTGAAATACGTTCCGCTTGGTGTTCGCGATCGCCTGATCCGATGGTCCCATACTCTACCCTCCTCGGGTCATCCTGGGGTGGAACGGACAGTGCGGGGCCTGAAGGGGAGGTACTGGTGGCCCACCTTGGCTGAGGATGTCCGGCGTTATGTCTCGTCCTGTTCAGTATGCGCTCAGTGTAAGGCTCCTAGGCACCTACCTCGAGGGAAATTACAGCCCCTCCCTGTTCCACAGCGGCCATGGACTCACCTCTCGGTGGATTTCCTTACGGATCTCCCGCCGTCTCAGGGGAACACGGCGATCCTGGTCGTTGTGGACAGGTTCTCTAAGTCCTGCCGTCTGCTCCCTTTGCCCGGTCTTCCTACGGCCCTGCAGACCGCGGAGGCCCTGTTCACTCACGTCTTCCGGCACTATGGGGTGCCCGAGGACATCGTATCTGATCGGGGTCCCCAGTTTACATCCAGGGTATGGAAATCGTTTATGGAGAGGCTGGGGGTCTCGGTCAGCCTGACCTCGGGGTTCCACCCCGAGAGTAATGGGCAGGTAGAGCGCATCAACCAGGATGTGGGCAGGTTCCTGCGGTCGTATTGCCAGGACCGGCCAGGGGAGTGGGCGCAGTTCGTGCCATGGGCTGAGATGGCCCAGAACTCTCAGCGCCACTCCTCCACTAATCTGTCACCCTTCCAGGTGGTGCTGGGTTATCAGCCGGTCCTGGTGCCATGGCAACAGAGCCAGACAGAGGCTCCTGCGGTGGAGGCATGGGTGAAGCGCTCTCAGGAGACCTGGAGCACGGTCCAGGAATGTTTAAGGAGGGCGAGCGAACGGCACAAGGAGAGCGCTGACCGCCACCGCAGTGACGCCCCCGTGTTTAACCCGGGGGATAGAGTCTGGCTCTCGACCCGGAACCTGCCTCTCCGCCTGCCCTGCCGGAAGCTGGGTCCGCGGTTTGTGGGGCCGTTCAAAGTCCTGAGGAGGATAAACGAGGTGTGTTACAGGTTACAACTTCCTTCGTATTACCGTATTAACCCCTCGTTTCATGTGTCTCTCCTCAGGCCGGTGGTAGCTGGTCCGCTGCAGGACAGTGAGGTGCTGGAGGCCCCCCCGCCCCCCCTGGACATCGGGGGGAGCCCGGCGTACACAGTCCGAGCCATCCTGGACTCCCGACGTCGGATAGGGGGCCTGCAGTACCTCGTGGACTGGGAGGGGTACGGTCCGGAGGAGAGGTGCTGGGTTCCGGCGGCGGACGTTCTGGACCCCTCTATGCTGCTGGACTTCCACCGTCGCCGACCGGATCGGCCGGCGCCTCGCCCTCCGGGCCGTCCCCGAGGCCGGCGTCGGCGCGCGGCTGGAGCCGCGCGTCAGGGGAGGGGTACTGTCACAGGTTCCAACGAGAGTGGCGCCCCTCCTCGGTCGGGCGGCGCTCGGCGGTCGTCGTCGCCGGCCTATTAGCTGCCACCGATCATTGTTTCTGTGTCGTTTAGTTTTGTCTGTCTGTTCCGCACCTGTTTTGTGTATGTCATTAGTGGGGACTTATTTAATGTGTGTTTTTCAGTTGGGATTTTGTGCGGGATTGTTTATTGTCTACATTGTGTTACCGACAGTTTTGTCGAGCGACTTACCGGCTGCGCTCCTTGCGCATTGTAATTATAGTTTGTGTTTTATGGGCGCAGTTCAAAATACTGGAACTTTGTATAGCGCCCTGTGTTTTTCGGCGTTTGTGTCAGTTATATTAAAAGACACTCACCTCCAGCACCTCTGTCTCCTGCATTTGATTCCGCCTATCCGCCAGTCCAAATCAGTCGTGACAGTTTCCTCATCCATCCAGATTATACATACATTACATTATGACAGCGGTACTTCCTGTTTCCTCATCCATCCAGATTAAACATACATTACATTATGACAGTGGTACTTCCTGTTTCCTCATCCATCCAGATTATGCATACATTACACCAACCACGGGGTTTACAAATGGACATGACTTGTTATTTAAAGGTCCATAGTTATGATACTAACACAAACTTCTATGAAGTTTGATAATTAACATTCCTGGTTGTCTTTAAAAAAAAAAACTCTTTACATACTAATCACCTGGGTTGAGTCTGAAATGGCTTCCTAGTCCCCTTAATTAGTGTCTTTTGTCCAGAGTCCTATGGTTAAAAGTAGTGCACTATATAGGGAACGAGTTGTCATTTCAGACGCAGCCTGTTCCTGATGAGCGTGGTGTTGTTAGTTGAGTTTGTGTTTTGTACTTGATGAGACTAAAACGTTATCCACAAAACATTTGCCTCTATGCAGGAGGGTTTGTTGTTTTCCCTGATAAGAATTTAATTCACTTCCCTTTGTGTGCTGAGAAGAGAAAACATCGGCGTTCCTCTCTCTCCCCAGCTAGGCAAAAAAAAGAGAGCAGAGTCACAGACAATAAACAGACAGCAGGAGATTTTTCCTTCATAAATTGTTCTTGAAGTTCAGAATAACAGTGAGTCACTAGAAAGGATCAGTCCCAAATGGCAACACATTCCCTATATAGTGCACTACTTTTGACACGAGCCTTATGGGTCCGGGTCAAAAGTAGTGCACTATATAGGGAATAGGGCACCATTTTGGGGACACAGTAAAAACCAAGATTCAGTATATCTCCACATGCGATTTTTTTCTCACCAGGACTGAACAATACAAGGTTTTTACAATGAGAGTGCTGAGATTCAACGAACCACAATTGTTTATTTTTAGAGGCGAATGTAATTTTGTGGACAAAGCCAAAACCATTTCCATAGTGATACAATTACACTCTGGATGCTAGCTAAATGGCACCGATTCCCACAGTGCATTTCTTCTGACCACTAACAGTAGGGTTCGACAGTATTCAACAAGCACAGCACTTACACAAATGACTGATGATTGGCTGAGAGAAATTGATGATTAAAAAAATAAAAATTGTGAGGGGCTGTTTTGTTAGACTTCCGTGTGGATTTGGACATTTATTGGGCTTAGTTTGCCGCTGGAAAAACGTATATGTTATGACTTTGCATCCCCCCTATAATGTGGATAAAGAGTTACCTGTCTGACAGAACACAGAGGGGGGTTATTTAATTGGAAGCCTCTCCAACATAATCCAGGTAGAATCAGGCATTCCCCAGGGCAGCTGTTTAGGCTCATCACTTTGTTCCATCTTTACTAATGAATTGCCATTGGCTTTGAGTAAAGCCAGAGTGTCACGGTTGTCGTAGAAATGAGCGGACCAAAGGGCAGCGTGTGTGTCTCGTTCCACATTTTATTTATACTGTGAAACTACGCAATACATAAATATACTGAATGAAAAAACAACAAACCGTGACGCAGAGATGAACACATACACAACTCAAAATAAATCACCCACAAAACCCAGGTGGAAAAACCCCTACTTAAGTATGATCTCCAATTAGAGACAACGAGGACCAGCTGCCTCTAATTGGAGATCATCCCAAACAAAACACCAACATAGAAATACAAAACTAGAACCTAAACATAGAAATAGAAAACATAGAGAGAGAAAAAAAACCTGTCACACCCTGACCTACTCTACCATAGAAAATAACATCTTTCTATAGTCAGGACGTGACAGTACCCCCCCCCCCCTAAAGGTGCAGACTTCAACCGCACCTAGACAAAACAACAACAACCCCCCCCCCCCCAAAAAAAGGAAGGGCAGGGTGGGTAACTTGACTATGGCGGCTCTGGTGCAGTACCCAGAACCCTATCATCCAGCGGATCCTCCCACAGAGGAGGCAGCTCCGGTTCGGGGCGTAACCACCGCTCCGCCCGCTGATCCCTCTACTTCAGTACCACCGGACCGTGGATCGTCATCGGAGGCTCCGGGCTGCAGGCCGCCGCCGGAGGTTGCAGGCTGTAGGCCGTCTCCGGAAGCTTCGGATTGGGAACTGTCGCCGGAAGCTCCGGACTGGGAACTGTCGCCGGAAGCGCTGGACTGGGAATGCGCACTGGAGGCCTGATGCGTGGGGCTGGCACAGGTGGCGCCAGACTGGTAACACGCACCTCAGGGCGAGTGCGAGGAGCAGGCACAGGACGTACCAGGCTGGATAGACTCACTGGAGGCCGGGTACGTGGGGCAGGCACAGGATATACTGGGGCCGTGGAGGCGCACCGGAGGTCTCAAGCGTATAGCTGGCACAACCCGTCCTGGCTGGATGCTTACTTTCGCCCGGCAAACGCGGAAAATAGAAAATAACATCTTTCTATGGTCAGGACGTGACACAGAGTGTCTATGTATTGTGATGACTCAACACTATATATGTCAGCTACTACAGCGACTGAAATGACTGCAACACTTAACAAAGAGCTGCAGTTAGTTTCAGAGTGGGTGGCAAGGAATAAATTAGCCCTAAATATTTCTACAACTAAAAGCATTGTATTTGGGACAAATCATTCACTAAACCCTTGAGCAAGTTGAAGTGACTAAACTGCTTGGAGTATCCCTGGATTGTAAACTGTCATGGTCAAAACATATTGATACAACAGTAGCTAAGATGGGGAGAAGTCTGTCCATAATAAAGCACTGCTCTGCCTTCTTAACAACACTATCAACAAGGCAGGTCCTACAGGCCCTAGTTTCTACCTTCTTAACAACACTATCAACAAGGCAGGTCCTACAGGCCCTAGTTTCTACCTTCTTAACAACACTATCAACAAGGCAGGTCCTACAGGCCCTAGTTTCTACCTTAACAACACTATCAACAAGGCAGGTCCTACAGGCCCTAGTTTCTACCTTCTCAACAACACTATCAACAAGGCAGGTCCTACAGGCTCTAGTTTCTACCTTCTTAACAGCACTATCAACAAGGCAGGTCCTACAGGCCCTAGTTTCTACCTTCTTAACAACACTATCAACAAGGCAGGTCCTACAGGCCCTAGTTTCTACCTTCTTAACAACACTATCAACAAGGCAGGTCCTACAGGCCCTAGTTTCTACCTTCTTAACAACACTATCAACAAGGCAGGTCCTACAGGCTCTAGTTTTGTCACACCTGGACTACTGTTCAGTCGTGTGGTCAGGTGCCACAAAAAAAGGGCTTAAGGAAAATTGCAATTGTCTCAGAACAGGGCAGCACGGCTGGCTCAGAACAGGGCAGCAAGGCTGGCTCAGAACAGGGCAGCACGGCTGGCTCAGAACAGGGCAGCACGGCTGGCTCAGAACAGGGCAGCACGGCTGGCTCAGAACAGGGCAGCACGGCTGGCTCAGAACAGGGCAGCACGGCTGGCTCAGAACAGGGCAGCACGGCTGGCTCAGAACAGGGCAGCACGGCTGGCTCAGAACAGGGCAGCACGGCTGGTTCAGAACAGGGCAGCACGGCTGGCTCAGAACAGGGCAGCACGGCTGGCTCAGAACAGGGCAGCACGGCTGGCTCAGAACAGGGCAGCACGGCTGGCTCAGAACAGGGCAGCACGGCTGGCTCAGAACAGGGCAGCACGGCTGGCTCAGAACAGGGCAGCACGGCTGGCTCAGAACAGGGCAGCACGGCTGGCTCAGAACAGGGCAGCACGGCTGGCTCAGAACAGGGCTGTCTGTCTAAACTACTGGCACACAGCTCAGACATCCATCCATACCCCACAAGACATGCCACCAGAGGTCTGTCTAAACTACTGGCACACAGCTCAGACACCCATCCATACCCCACAAGACATGCCACCAGAGGTCTGTCTAAACTACTGGCACACAGCTCGGACACCCATCCATACCCCACAAGACATGCCACCAGAGGTCTGTCTAAACTACTGGCACACAGCTCAGACACCCATCCATACCCCACAAGACATGCCACCAGAGGTCTGTTTAAACTACTGGCACACAGCTCAGACACCCATCCATACCCCAACAAGACATGCCACCAGAGGTCTGTTTAAACTACTGGCACACAGCTCAGACACCCATCCATACCCCACAAGACATGCCACCAGAGGTCTGTTTAAACTACTGGCACACAGCTCAGACACCCATCCATACCCCAACAAGACATGCCACCAGAGGTCTGTTTAAACTACTGGTACACAGCTCAGACACCCATCCATACCCCACAAGACATGCCACCAGAGGTCTGTTTAAACTACTGGCACACAGCTCAGACACCCATCCATACCCCACAAGACATGCCACCAGAGGTCTGTTTAAACTACTGGCACACAGCTCAGACACCCCATCCATACCCCACAAGACATGCCACCAGAGGTCTGTCTAAACTACTGGCACACAGCTCAGACACCCATCCATACCCCACAAGACATGCCACCAGAGGTCTGTTTAAACTACTGGCACACAGCTCAGACACCCATCCATACCCCACAAGACATGCCACCAGAGGTCTCTTCACAGTCCCCAAGTCCAGAACAGACTATGGGAGGTGCACAGTACTACATAGAGCCATGACTACATGGAACTCTATTCCACATCAGGTAACTGATGACAGCAGGAGAATCAGATTTAAAAAACAGATTAAAAATACACCTTATGGAATAGCGAGGACTGTGAAGCAATACAAACACACACACACACACACACACACACACACACACACACACACACACACACACACACACACACACACACACACACACACACACACACACACACACTAGCATACGCACTATACACACTATACACACATGGATTTAGTAGTGTAGATATGTGGTAGTGGTGGAGTAGGGGGCCTGAGGGCACACAGTGTGTTGTGAATGTATTGTAATGTTTTTAAAATGGTATAAACTGCCTTAATTTTGTTGGACCCCCAGGAAGAGTAGCTGCTGCCTTGGGATGTATCCAGTATTTACTTCCCAGGGGACTGCAGCATCGAGAGATAAGCTGTTCACTTCCTTACTGTCTTTGTAAATGCCCTTCTCTCATCAAGCAGATCTTTAAACAAACAGAGACAGGAGAAACAGTACTTAGCAGGTCTGTTTATCTTGGATACAGTTAAAGCTAAAGTGGACACTTATGTCCCAAATGGTATTCTATTCCCTATATAGTACACTACTTTTGACAAGAGCCCTATTTGGAATATAGGGAATAGGGTGCCATTTAGGGTGCCGTTTAGGGTGCCATAGGGAATAGGGTGCCGTTTAGGGTGCCGATTAGGGTGTCATATGGAATAGGGTGCCATTTAGGGTGCCATTTAGGGTGTCATAGGGAATAGGGTGCCGTTTAGGGTGTCATAGGGAATAGGGTGCCGTTTAGGGTGCCATTTAGGGTGTCGTATGGAATAGGGTGCCATTTAGGGTGCCATTTAGGGTGTCATAGGGAATAGGGTGCCATTTAGGGTGTCATATGGAATAGGGTGCCATTTAGGGTGCCATTTAGGGTGTCATAGGGAATAGGGTGCCGTTTAGGGTGCCATTTAGGGTGCCATAGAGAATAGGGTGCCAGTTAGGGTGCTATTTAGGGTGCCATTTAGGGTGTCATAGGGAATAGGGTGCCGTTTAGGGTGCCGTTTAGGGTGTCATAGGGAATAGGGTGCTGTTTAGAGTGCCGATTAGGGTGTCATAGGGAATAGGGTGCCGTTTAAGGTGTCATAGGGAATAGGGTGCCGTTTAAGGTGTCATAGGGAATAGGGTGCCGGTTAGGGTGCCATTTAGGGTGCCATTGGGAATAGGGTGCCGTTTAGGGTGTCATAGGGAATAGGGTGCCATTTAGGGTGCAATTTAGGGTGCCAAACGGGATGCAGAAGATGTGAATCTTTTTCTTCTTGGCATCACCAGATGGCTGCCTGGTTGAAGTGGACCACCATGGACAAGATGGCTGCCTGGTTGAAGTGGACCACCATGGACAAGATGGCTGCCTGGTTGAAGTGGACCACCATGGACAAGATGGCTGCCTGGTTGAAGTGGACCACCATGGACAAGATGGCTGCCTGGTTGAAGTGGACCACCATGGACAAGATGGCTGCCTGGTTGAAGTGGACCACCATGGACAAGATGGCTGCCTGGTGGAAGTGGACCACCATGGACAAGATGGCTGCCTGGTTGAAGTGGACCACCATGGACAAGATGGCTGCCTGGTTGAAGTGGACCACCATGGACAAGATGGCTACCTGGTTGAAGTGGACCACCATGGACAAGATGGCTGCCTGGTTGAAGTGGACCACCATGGACAAGATGGCTGCCTGGTTGAAGTGGACCACCATGGACAAGATGGCTGCCTGGTTGAAGTGGGCCACCATGGACAAGATGGCTGCCAGGTGGAAGTGGACCACCACTGACAAGATGGCTGCCTGGTTGAAGTGGACCACCATGGACAAGATGGCTGCCTGGTTGAAGTGGACCACCATGGACAAGATGGCTGCCAGGTGGAGTGGACCACCACTGACAAGATGGCTGCCTGGTGGAAGTGGACCACCACTGACAAGATGGCTGCCTGGTGGAAGTGGACCACCATGGACAAGATGGCTGCCTGGTTGAAGTGGACCACCATGGACAAGATGGCTGCCTGGTTGAAGTGGACCACCATGGACAAGATGGCTGCCTGGTTGAAGTGGACCACCATGGACAAGATGGCTGCCTGGTTGAAGTGGGCCACCATGGACAAGATGGCTGCCAGGTGGAAGTGGACCACCACTGACAAGATGGCTGCCTGGTTGAAGTGGACCACCATGGACAAGATGGCTGCCTGGTTGAAGTGGACCACCATGGACAAGATGGCTGCCAGGTGGAAGTGGACCACCACTGACAAGATGGCTGCCTGGTGGAAGTGGACCACCACTGACAAGATGGCTGCCTGGTGGAAGTGGACCACCATGGACAAGATGGCTGCCTGGTGGAAGTGGACCACCACTGACAAGATGGCTGCCAGGTGGAAGTGGACCACCACTGACAAGATGGCTGCCAGGTGGAAGTGGACCACTATGGACAAGATGGCTGCCTGGTTGAAGTGGACCACCATGGACAAGATGGCTGCCTGGTTGAAGTGGTCCACCATGGACAAGATGGCTGCCTGGTTGAAGTGGTCCACCATGGACAAGATGGCTGCCTGGTTGAAGTGGGCCACCATGGACAAGATGGCTGCCTGGTTGAAGTGGACCACCACTGACAAGATGGCTGCCTGGTGGAAGTGGACCACCATGGACAAGATGGCTGCCTTGTTGAAGTGGAACACCACTAACAAACACTCTCTTTCACATTGAGAAGAAGTTGTCTATCTGGATAGTGATACGCCATCAGCTAATGTAAAGCTGAAAAACAAATCAAGAGGGATAGAGGAAAGTCTTGGATAGAGTGATGCTGTATCTTTGCTCTAGTCAAGAGGTTTCCTAAAGGAACAGGGATAGATTGAAGCAGTATCTCTGCTCTAGTCCAGAGGTTTCCTAAAGGACCAGGGATAGATTGAAGCAGTATCTCTGCTCTAGTCAAGAGGTTTCCTAAGGAGCAGGGATAGAGTGAAGCAGTATCTCTGCTCTTGTTCAGAGGTTTCCTAAAGGACCAGGGATAGAGTGATGCAGTATCTCTTAATGAAATCAAATTTTATTTGTCACATGCGCCGATTACAACACGTGACAACTGTTTATTTATTTTTACCCCTTTTTCATGGTATCCAATTGGTAGTTACAGTCTTGTCTCATCGCTGCAACTCCCGTACGGACTCAGGAGAGGCGACAGTTGAGAGCCATGCGTCCACCGAAAAACAACCCAACCAAGCCGCGCTGCTTCTTGACATAATGCCCGCTTAACCCGGAAGCCAGCCACTCCAATGTGTCAGAGGAAACGTCGTACACCTGGCGACTGTGTCAGTGTGCATGCGCCCGGCCCGCCACAGGAGTCGCTAGAGCGCGATGGGACAAGGACATCCCTGCCGGCCAAACCCTCCCCTAATCCAGACGACGCTGGGCCAATTGTGTGCCGGCCCGTGGGTCTCCCGGTCGCGGCCGTCTGCGACAGAGCCTGGACTCGAACCAGGATCTCTAGTGGCACAGCTAGCAACTGCGATGCAGTGCCTTAGACTACTGCGTCACTCGGGAGGTCGACAACAACCTTACAGTGAAATGCTTACTTACAAGCCCTTAACCAACAATGCAGTTTTAAGAGAAATAAGTGTCAAGTAAGAAATGTAAGTAAGAAATAATTAAAGCGCAGCAGTTAAATAACAATAGCGAGGCTTTATACAGGGAGTACTGGTCAATGTGCAGGGGCACCGGTTAGTGGAGGTTATTGAGGCTTTATACAGGGAGTACTGGTCAATGTGCAGGGGCACCGGTTAGTGGAGGTTATTGAGGCTTTATACAGGGAGTACTGGTCAATGTGCAGGGGCACCGGTTAGTCGAGGTTATTGAGGCTATATACAGGGAGTACTGGTCAATGTGCAGGGGCACCGGTTAGTCGAGGTTATTGAGGCTTTATACAGGGAGTACTGGTCAATGTGCAGGGGCACCGGTTAGTCGAGGTTATTGAGGCTATATACAGGGAGTACTGGTCAATGTGCAGGGGCACCGGTTAGTCGAGGTTATTGAGGCTTTATACAGGGAGTACTGGTCAATGTGCAGGGGCACCGGTTAGTCGAGGTTATTGAGGCTATATACAGGGAGTACTGGTCAATGTGCAGGGGCACCGGTTAGTGGAGGTTATTGAGGCTTTATACAGGGAGTACTGGTCAATGTGCAGGGGCACCGGTTAGTGGAGGTTATTGAGGCTTTATACAGGGAGTACTGGTCAATGTGCAGGGGCACCGGTTAGTCGAGGTTATTGAGGTAATATGTATGTGTAGGTAGAGTTATGCATAGATAATAACATGCATAATGACTATGCATAGATAATAACAGAGAGCAGCAGCAGCGTAAAAGGGGGGGGGGGCAAAGCAAATAGTCTGGGCAGTCATTTGATTAGCTGTTCAGGAGTCTTATGGGTTGGGGTTAGAAGCTGTTAAGCAGCCTTTTCGACCTAGACTTGCGCTCCGGTAAACGCTTGCTGTGCGGTAGCAGAGAGAACAGTCTATGACTGGGATGGCTGGAGTCTTTGACAATTCTTAGGGCCTTCCTCTGACACCGCCTGGTATAGAGGTCCTGGATGGCAGGAAGCTTGGCCCCAGTGGTGTACTGGGCCGTACGCACTACCATCTGTAGTGCCTTGCGGTCGGAGCCCGAGCAGTTGCCATACCAGGCAGTGATGCAACCAGTCAGGATTCTCTCGAGGTTGCAGCTGTAGAACTTTTTGAGGATCTAAGGACCCATGACAAATCTTTTCAGCCTGAGGGGGTATAGGTTTCTGGGATGATGGTGTTGATGTGAGCCATGGCCAGCCTTTAAAAGCACTTCATGGCCACAGACATGAGTGCTGCGGGTCGGTAGTCATTTAGGCAGGTTACCTTGGTGTTCTTGGGCACAGGGACTATGGTGGTCTGCGTGAAACATGTTACAGAGTTAGTCAGGGACAGGTTGAAAATGTCAGTGAAGACCCTTGCCAGTCGGTCAGCACATGCTCGGAGTACACGTCCTGGTAATCCGTCTGGCCCAGCGGCCTTGTGAATGTTGACCTGTTTAAAGGTCTTACACACATCGGCTACGGAGAGCGTGATCACACACTCGTCCGGAACAGCTGATGCTCTCATGCATGTTTCAGTGTTGCTTGCCTCGAAGCGAGAACATAAGTAATTTAGCTCGTCTGGTAGGCTCGTGGCACTGGGCAGCTCTCAGCTATGCTTCCCTTTGTAGACAGTAATATTTTTCAAGCCCTGCCACATCCGACGAGCGTCAGAGACGGTGTAGTACGATTCAATCTTAGTCCTGTATTGACGCTTTGCCTGTTTGATGGTTCATCCAAGGGCATAGCGGGATTTCTTATAAGCTTCCGGATTACAGCCCCACTCCTTGAAAGCGGCAGCTTTACCCTTTAGCACAGTGCGGATGTTGCCTGTAATCCATGGCTTCTGGTTGGGGTATGTACGTACAGTCACTGTGGGGACAACGTCATCGATGCACTTATTGATGAAGCCAGTGACTAATGTGGTGTACTCCTCAATGCCATCGGAAGAATCCCGGAACATATTTCAGTCTGTGCTAGCAAAACAGTCCTGTAGTTTAGCATCTGCTTCATCTGACCACTTTTTTATTGACTTAGTCACCGGAGCTTCCTGCTTTAGTTTTTTGCTTGTAAGCAGGAATCAGGAGGATATAATTATGGTCAGATGTGCCAAATGGAGGGCGAGGGAGAGCTTTGTACGCGTCTCTGTGTCTGGAGTAAAGGTGGTCTAGAGGTTTTTTTTCCCCCGTCTGGTTGCAAATGTAACATGCTGGTAGAAATGAAGTTAAAAGTATTTCAGTTTCCTTGCGTTTAAGTCCCTGGCCAATCACGAGCAGTGAATGATATGTGCTTGGCTCTGCATCTTGTGATGTGTGGTGAAATACTGTACTGTATACTGTGTGGTGTAGTACTGTATACTGTGTGGTGTAGTACTGTACTGTATACTGTGTGGTGTAGTACTGTATACTGTGTGGTGTAGTACTGTACTGTATACTGTGTGGTGTAGTACTGTATACTGTGTGGTGTAGTACTGTATACTGTGTGGTGTAGTACTGTATACTGTGTGGTGTAGTACTGTACTATATACTGTGTGGTGTAGTACTGTATACTGTGTGGTGTAGTGCTGTACTGTATACTGTGTAGTGTAGTACTGTATACTGTGTGGTGTAGTACTGTACTGTATACTGTGTGGTGTAGTACTGTACTGTATACTGTGTGGTGTAGTACTGTATACTGTGTGGTGTAGTACTGTATACTGTGTGGTGTAGTACTGTACTATATACTGTGTGGTGTAGTACTGTACTGTATACTGTGTGGTGTAGTACTGTACTATATACTGTGTGGTGTAGTACTGTATACTGTGTGGTGTAGTACTGTATACTGTGTAGTACTGTACTGTATACTGTGTGGTGTAGTGCTGTATACTGTGTGGTGAAATACTGTACTGTATACTGTGTGGTACTGTACTGTATACTGTGTGGTGTAGTACTGTATACTGTGTGGTGTAGTACTGTATACTGTGTGGTGTAGTACTGTATACTGTGTGGTGAAATACTGTACTGTATACTGTGTAGTACTGTACTGTATACTGTGTGGTGTAGTACTGTACTGTATACTGTGTGGTGTAGTACTGTACTGTATACTGTGTGGTGTCGTACTGTACTGTATACTGTGTGGTGTAGTACTGTATACTGTGTAGTACTGTACTGTATACTGTGTGATGTAGTACTGTATACTGTGTGGTGTAGTGCTGTACTGTATACTGTGTAGTACTGTACTGTATACTGTGTGGTGCAGTGCTGTACTGTATACTGTGTGGTGTCATACTGTACTGTATACTGTGTGGTGTAGTACTGTATACTGTGTGGTGTAGTACTGTATACTGTGTGGTGTAGTACTGTACTGTATACTGTGTGGTGTAGTACTGTACTGTATACTGTGTGGTGTAGTACTGTATACTGTGTGGTGTAGTACTGTATACTGTGTGGTGTAGTACTGTACTGTATACTGTGTGGTGTAGTGCTGTACTGTATACTGTGTGGTGTAGTACTGTACTGTATACTGTGTAGTGCTGTACTGTATACTGTGTGGTATAGTACTGTACTGTATACTGTGTGGTGTCATACTGTACTGTATACTGTGTGGTGTAGTACTGTACTGTATACTGTGTGGTGTAGTACTGTACTGTATACTGTGTGGTGTAGTGCTGTACTGTATACTGTGTGGTGTAGTACTGTACTGTATACTGTGTGGTGTCATACTGTACTGTATACTGTGTGGTGTAGTACTGTATACTGTGTGGTGTAGTGATGTATACTGTGTGGTGTAGTACTGTATACTGTGTGGTGTAGTACTGTATACTGTGTGGTGTAGTACTGTATACTGTGTGGTGTAGTACTGTACTGTATACTGTGTGGTGTCATACTGTACTGTATACTGTGTGGTGTAGTACTGTATACTGTGTGGTGTAGTACTGTATACTGTGTGGTGTAGTGATGTACTGTATACTGTGTGGTGTAGTACTGTACTATATACTGTGTAGTGATGTACTGTATACTGTGTGGTGTAGTACTGTACTGTATACTGTGTGGTGTAGTACTGTACTATATACTGTGTGGTGTAGTACTGTATACTGTGTGGTGTAGTACTGTATACTGTGTGGTGTAGTACTGTATACTGTGTGGTGTAGTACTGTACTGTATACTGTGTGGTGTAGTACTGTATACTGTGTGGTGTAGTACTGTATACTGTGTGGTGTAGTACTGTATACTGTGTGGTGTAGTGTAGTACTGTATACTGTGTGGTGTAGTACTGTACTGTATACTGTGTGGTGTAGTACTGTACTGTATACTGTGTAGTACTGGGGACCACACACCAGATGATACCCTGTTCCCTACATAGTACACTACTGTTGACCAGGGCCCTTGCACCCTATTCCCTACATAGTACACTACTGTTGACCAGGGCCCTTGCACCCTATTCCCTACATAGTACACTACTGTTGACCAGGGCCCATGCACCCTATTCCCTACATAGTACACTACTGTTGACCAGGGCCCATGCACCCTATTCCCTACATAGTACACTACTGTTGACCAGGGCCCTTGCACCCTATTCCCTACATAGTACACTACTGTTGACCAGGGTCCATGCACCCTATTCCCTACATAGTACACTACTGTTGACCAGGGCCTTTGCACCCTATTCCCTACATAGTACACTACTGTTGACCAGGGTCCATGCACCCTATTCCCTACATAGTACACTACTGTTGACCAGGGCCCATGCACCCTATTCCCTACATAGTACACTACTGTTGACCAGGACCCATGCACCCTATTCCCTACATAGTACACTACTGTTGACCAGGGCCCTTGCACCCTATTCCCTATATAGTACACTACTGTTGACCAGGGCCCATGCACCCTATTCCCTACATGGTACACTACTGTTGACCAGGGCCCATGCACCCTATTCCCTACATAGTACACTACTGTTGACCAGGGCCCATGCACCCTATTCCCTACATGGTACACTACTGTTGACCAGGGCCCATGCACCCTATTCCCTACATAGTACACTACTGTTGACCAGGGCCCTTGCACCCTATTCCCTACATAGTACACTACTGTTGACCAGGGCCCTTGCACCCTATTCCCTATATAGTACACTACTGTTGACCAGGGCCCATGCACCCTATTCCCTACATAGTACACTACTGTCGACCAGGGCCCTTGCACCCTATTCCCTACATAGTACACTACTGTTGACCAGGACCCATGCACCCTATTCCCTACATAGTACACTACTGTTGACCAGGGCCCTTGCACCCTATTCCCTATATAGTACACTACTGTTGACCAGGGCCCATGCACCCTATTCCCTACATAGTACACTACTGTCGACCAGGGCCCTTGCACCCTATTCCCTACATAGTACACTACTGTTGACCAGGACCCATGCACCCTATTCCCTACATAGTACACTACTGTTAAAGGAGGATCCTGATAGGAATGAAGAACAACACTACAGCAGACAGCTCAAGGCTGAGTTCAGAGTTCAGAGTTCAGAGTTCAGTGACTAAAACCTTCTACAGTGAGGGAAGAAAGTATTTGATCCCCTGCTGATTTTGTGCGTTTGCCCACTGACAAAGAAATTATCAGTATATAATTTTAATAGTAGGTTTATTTGAACAGTGAGAGACAGAATAACATCAAAAAAATCCAGAAAAACACATGTCAAAAATGTTATAAATTGATTTGCAACAACACTACAGCAGACAGCTCCAAGCCGAGTTCAGAGTTCAGAGTTCAGAGTTCAGTGACTAAAACCTTCTGTTCATGCATTTATAAGGCAGATGGATGTCTGATACTGAGAGAAAGCAGTGTTCATATTGTGTAATAACAATGTTCAAATGGGAAGTAAAGAGTGTAAGATATAAACCAATCGCAGCTGTCTGACTGCTCGTTGCTAAGCCAATCACAGCTGTCTGACTGCTCGTTGCTAAGCCAATCACCGCTGTCTGACTGCTCGTTGCTAAGCCAATCACAGCTGTCTGAATGCTCGTTGCTAAGCCGATCACAGCTGTCTGACTGCTCGTTGCTAAGCCGATCACCACTGTCTGACTACTCGTTGCTAAGCCAATCACCGCTGCCTGACTGCTCGTTGCAAAGGCAATCACAGCTGTCTGACTGCTCGTTGCTAAGCCAATCACCGCTGTCTGACTGCTCGTTGCTAAGCCAATCACCGCTGTCTGACTGCTCGTTGCTAAGCAGATCACCGCTGTCTGACTGCTCGTTGCTAAGGCAATCACCGCTGTCTGACTGCTCGTTGCTAAGCCGATCACAGCTGTCTGACTACTCGTTGCTAAGCCGATCACAGCTGTCTGACTGCTCGTTGCTAAGCCGATCACAGCTGTCTGACTACTCGTTGCTAAGCCAATCACCGCTGTCTGACTGCTCGTTGCTAAGCCGATCACCGCTGTCTGACTGCTCGTTGCTAAGCCGATCACAGCTGTCTGACTGCTCGTTGCTAAGCCGATCACAGCTGTCTGACTGCTCGTTGCTAAGCCGATCACAGCTGTCTGACTGCTCGTTGCTAAGCCGATCACAGCTGTCTGACTACTCGTTGCTAAGCCAATCACCGCTGTCTGACTGCTCGTTGCTAAGCCGATCACCGCTGTCTGACTGCTCGTTGCTAAGCCGATCACAGCTGTCTGACTGCTCGTTGCTAAGCCGATCACAGCTGTCTGACTGCTCGTTGCTAAGCCGATCACAGCTGTCTGACTGCTCGTTGCTAAGCCGATCACAGCTGTCTGACTGCTCGTTGCTAAGGCAATCACCGCTGTCTGACTGCTCGTTGCTAAGGCAATCACCGCTGTCTGACTGCTCGTTGCTAAGCAGATCACAGCTGTCTGACTGCTCGTTGCTAAGCCAATCACCGCTGTCTGACTGCTCGTTGCTAAGCCAATCACAGCTGTCTGAATGCTCGTTGCTAAGCCGATCACAGCTGTCTGACTGCTCGTTGCTAAGCCGATCACCACTGTCTGACTACTCGTTGCTAAGCCAATCACCGCTGCCTGACTGCTCGTTGCAAAGGCAATCACAGCTGTCTGACTGCTCGTTGCTAAGCCAATCACCGCTGTCTGACTGCTCGTTGCTAAGCCAATCACCGCTGTCTGACTGCTCGTTGCTAAGCAGATCACCGCTGTCTGACTGCTCGTTGCTAAGGCAATCACCGCTGTCTGACTGCTCGTTGCTAAGCCGATCACAGCTGTCTGACTACTCGTTGCTAAGCCGATCACAGCTGTCTGACTGCTCGTTGCTAAGCCGATCACAGCTGTCTGACTACTCGTTGCTAAGCCAATCACCGCTGTCTGACTGCTCGTTGCTAAGCCGATCACAGCTGTCTGACTGCTCGTTGCTAAGGCAATCACCGCTGTCTGACTGCTCGTTGCTAAGGCAATCACCGCTGTCTGACTGCTCGTTGCTAAGCAGATCACCGCTGTCTGACTGCTCGTTGCTAAGCCAATCACAGCTGTCTGAATGCTCGTTGCTAAGCCAATCACCGCTGTCTGAATGCTCATTGCTAAGGCAATCACCGCTGTCTGACTGCTCGTTGCTAAGGCAATCACCGCTGTCTGACTGCTCGTTGCTAAGGCAATCACCGCTGTCTGAATGCTCGTTGCTAAGCAGATCACCGCTGTCTGACTGCTCGTTGCTAAGCCAATCACAGCTGTCTGAATGCTCGTTGCTAAGCCAATCACCGCTGTCTGACTGCTCGTTGCTAAGCCAATCACAGCTGTCTGAATGCTCGTTGCTAAGCCAATCACCGCTGTCTGAATGCTCATTGCTAAGGCAATCACCGCTGTCTGACTGCTCGTTGCTAAGGCAATCACCGCTGTCTGACTGCTCGTTGCTAAGGCAATCACCGCTGTCTGAATGCTCGTTGCTAAGCCAATCACAGCTGTCTGACTGCTCGTTGCTAAGCCGATCACAGCTGTCTGACTGCTCGTTGCTAAGCCGATCACCACTGTCTGACTACTCGTTGCTAAGCCAATCACAGCTGTCTGACTGCTCGTTGCTAAGCCGATCACAGCTGTCTGACTGCTCGTTGCTAAGCCAATCACAGCTGTCTGACTGCTCGTTGCTAAGCCAATCACTGCTGTCTGAATGCTCGTTGCTAAGGCAATCACAGCTGTGAATGCTCGTTGCTAAGCCAATCACCGCTGTCTGAATGCTCGTTGCTAAGGCAATCACCGCTGTCTGACTGCTCGTTGCTAAGCCGATCACAGCTGTCTGACTGCTCGTTGCTAAGCCGATCACCACTGCCTGTATGCTCGTTGCTAAGCCGATCACCACTGTCTGACTACTCGTTGCTAAGCCGATCACAGCTGTCTGACTGCTCGTTGCTAAGCCGATCACCGCTGTCTGACTGCTCGTTGCTAAGCCGATCACAGCTGTCTGACTGCTCGTTGCTAAGCCAATCACCGCTGTCTGACTGCTCGTTGCTAAGCCGATCACAGCTGTCTGACTGCTCGTTGCTAAGCCGATCACCGCTGTCTGACTGCTCGTTGCTAAGCCGATCACAGCTGTCTGACTGCTCGTTGCTAAGCCAATCACCGCTGTCTGACTGCTCGTTGCTAAGCCGATCACAGCTGTCTGACTGCTCGTTGCTAAGCCAATCACCGCTGTCTGACTGCTCATTGCTAAGCCAATCACACCTGTCTGACTGCTCGTTGCTAAGCCAATCACCGCTGTCTGACTGCTCGTTGCTAAGCAGATCACTGCTGTCTGACTGCTCGTTGCTAAGCCAATCACCACTGTCTGACTGCTCGTTGCTAAGCCGATCACCGCTGTCTGACTGCTCGTTGCTAAGCCGATCACAGCTGTCTGACTGTTCGTTGCTAAGCCGATCACAGCTGTCTGACTGTTCGTTGCTAAGCCAATCACCGCTGTCTGACTGTTCGTTGGGCTTGGTCTCAACACCTACTACAATAACACAGGGGAGGCAATAGGACCTGGTCTCAACACCTACTACAATAACACAGGGGAGACAATAGGACCTGGTCTCAACACCTACTACAATAACACAGGGGTGGCAATAGGACCTGGTCTCAACACCTACTACAATAACACAGGGGAGGCAAGAGGACCTGGTCTCAACACCTACTACAATAACACAGGGGAGACAATAGGACCTGGTCTAAACAACTACTACAATAACACAGGGGAGACAATAGGACCTGGTCTCAACACCTACTACAATAACACAGGGGAGGCAATAGGACCTGGTCTCAACACCTACTACAATAACACAGGGGAGGCAATAGGACCTGGTCTCAACACCTACTACAATAACACTGGGGAGACAATAGGACCTGGTCTCAACACCTACTACAATAACACAGGGGAGACAATAGGACCTGGTCTCAACACCTACTACAATAACACAGGGGAGACAATAGGACCTGGTCTCAGCACCTACTACAATAACACAGGGGAGACAATAGGACCTGGTCTCAACACCTACTACAATAACACAGGGGAGACAATAGGACCTGGTCTCAACACCTACTACAATAACACAGGGGAGACAATAGGACCTGGTCTCAACACCTACTACAATAACACAAGGGAGACAATAGGACCTGGTCTCAACACCTACTACAATAACACAGGGGAGGCAATAGGACCTGGTCTCAACACCTACTACAATAACACAGGGGAGGCAATAGGACCTGGTCTCAACACCTACTACAATAACACAGGGGAGGCAATAGGACCTGGTCTCAACACCTACTACAATAACACAGGGGAGGCAATAGGACCTGGGCTTGGTCTCAACACCTACTACAATAACACAGGGGAGACAATAGGACCTGGTCTCAACACCTACTACAATAACACAGGGGAGACAATAGGACCTGGTCTCAACACCTACTACAATAACACAGGGGAGACAATAGGACCTGGTCTCAACACCTACTACAATAACACAGGGGAGACAATAGGACCTGGTCTCAACACCTACTACAATAACACAGGGGAGACAATAGGACCTTGTCTCAACACCTACTACAATAACACAGGGGAGACAATAGGACCTGAGCTTGGTCTCAACACCTACTACAATAACACAGGGGAGACAATAGGACCTGGGCTTGGTATCCAATGGTACCCTATTCCCTTTTCCCTTTGGACTATAGTGCACTATATACGGAATAGGGTGCCATTTGGGATTTAACCCAGTTATATGGCTAGTTAGAAGGCTTTTTATTTAACCTTTATATAACTAGGCAGGTCAGTTAAGAACAAATTCTTATTTTCAATGACAGCCTAGGAACAGTGGGGTTAACTGCCTTGTTCAGGGACAGAAAGACAGATTTGTACCTTGTCAGCTCGGGGATTCGAACTTGCAACCTTTCGATTACTAGTCCAACGCTCTAACCACTAGGCTACCTGCCTCTAACCACTAGGCTACCTGCCTCTAACCACTAGGCTACCTGCTCTAACCACTAGGCTACCTGCTCTAACCACTAGCTGCTCTAACCACTAGGCTACCTGCTCTAACCACTAGGCTACCTGCCTCTAACCACTAGGCTACCTGCTCTAACCACTAAGCTACCTGCCTCTAACCACTAGGCTACCTGCTCTAACCACTAGGCTACCTGCCTCTAACCACTAGGCTACCTGCTCTAACCACTAGGCTACCTGCCTCTAACCACTAGGCTACCTGCCTCTAACCACTAGGCTACCTGTCTCTAACCACTAGGCTACCTGTCTCTAACCACTAGGCTACCTGCTCTAACCACTAGGCTACCTGCCTCTAACCACTAGGCTACCTGCCTCTAACCACTAGGCTACCTGCCTCTAACCACTAGGCTACCTGCCTCTAACCACTAGACTACCTGCTCTAACCACTAGGCTACCTGCTCTAACCACTAGGCTACCTGTCTCTAACCACTAGACTACCTGCTCTAACCACTAGGCTACCTGCTCTAACCACTAGGCTACCTGCCTCTCTAACCACTAGGCTACCTGCTCTAACCACTATGCTACCTGCCTCTAACCACTAGGCTACCTGCTCTAACCACTAGCTGCTCTAACCACTAGGCTTCCTGTCTCTAACCCCTAGGCTACCTGCTCTAACCACTAGGCTACCTGCCTCTAACCACTAGGCTACCTGCCTCTAACCACTAGAATACCTGCTCTAACCACTAGGCTACTTGCTCTAACCACTAGGCTACCTGCCTCTAACCACTAGGCTACCTGCCACCTCTACACTCTAACCACTAGGCTACCTGCCTCTAACCACTAGGCTACCTGCTCTAACCACTAGGCTACCTGCCTCTAACCACTAGGCTACCTGCCTCTAACCACTAGGCTA